>NC_053150.1:27694978-27994978 GCF_016808335.1 Panicum virgatum | reverse complement strand
TCTAGACCGAGAGTAATCTAGCTTTTTACGAACCCCTTTTGGGATTTCAAAGAATGACATCATGTATATGGGAAGGTTGCTAAGGACCAAATTGATGAGTGTCAATCTGCCTCCAGTTGAAAGGTTTTTCCCTTTCCATCTACTGAGACGTTGCTCAAATCTTTCTTGGATCCTAACCCAATCATTATTAGATAGTTTTCTATAGTGGATCGGAACACCTAAGTATTTGATTGGGAAGTTGCCTGAGTTGCAACCAAACAGTTCCATGTAATGGTTTTCGTAGTTCTTAGCTTCGCCAAAGCAGAAAATTTCACTTTTGTGAAAATTGATTTTAAGACCAGATAACTGCTCAAACGCGCAAAGGATGTTCTTCATGTTTTGAGCTTGTTCCAAATTATGGTCCTTGAAAAGTATTGTGTCATCAGTGTACTGTAGGATAGAAAGCCCACCATCGATTATGTGTGGCACCACTCCATGTACCTGATCATTGGCTTTGGCTCTATTGATGAGGAGTGTGAGCATATCTGCTACTATATTGAATAGGATGGGTGAAAGTGGATCTCCCTGTCTCAGCCCTTTCTTCGTTTGAAAGTAAGGACCAATCTCATCATTGACGTTAATCGCCACGCTGCCGCCTGAGATGAATGACTTAATCCACTCAATCTATTTGGGTGAAAAGTCTTTCAACCGAAGCGTTTGCAATAAGAAGTCCCACTTTACTTTATCATAAATCTTTTCAAAATCTATTTTGAAGCCCACTCAGATTCTTTCGATGTAACTCAGGTATGGTTTCGTGTAGAACCACGACTCCCTCTAAAATGTTCCGGCCACACATAAAAGATGTTTGTGTAGGGCTGATTAGGTGATCTGCCACAAAATTAAAACGGTCTGTGGCCACTTTTGTGAAGATCTTAAAGCTGACATTTAGCAGGCAGATGGGCCTGTATTGTTAGATTTTATTTGCTTCTCGAGTTTTGGGCAATAAGGTTATGACATCAAAATTGAGACTGAATAAAGGCATGTCACCAAAGTGCAGATCATGGAATATGTTCATCGGGTCACCTTTGATGACTTCCCAAAAAATGCTGGTAGAACTCAGCAGGGAAGCCATCCGGGCCTGGTGCTTTGTTGTGTTCCACGTCAAAAATTGCTTCCCGAATCTTCTTTTCAATGAACGGAGCCGTGAGAAACTCGTTTTCTGGTTGACTGACTTGAGGGATATATCATCCATCCTATTATTCAGGCTGAAGTGACTATCCTCCGATGGTCCAAATAATTCTTTATAGAACTTGGTGGTATACTCTTTGAGGTTTTGTTGACCCTCTATTCCCCCCTCATGTTCCAGAGAGAAGATGTACTTTTTTCGATGTTTGCCATTAGCAATCATCTGAAAGTATCTAGTATTGTTATCCCCCAGAAGAACATCAGTTGCTTTGGCTCGTTGATAAAACCTTAGTTCTTCTTCCCATAGAAGTTTTATTAGGTCATCACGAGCAGTCTCCAACTGGTCTCTCTCCCCTTGAGATAGATTTCTTATCTCGGCTTGAGTGTCTATGTTAGTCACAACTTTTTGTAGGTTTTCCTTTTGGGCTTTATACACCCCATGGTGATGGCGTGCCCATCCCCGCAGGTGTTTTCTTAGTGCCCCCATTTTTCTATTCCAACGTTGAACCGAATTTTGCCCCACAACCGGTTGAATCCAGATTTTTTTGACTTTTTCTTTAAAGTCCTCATGAGACAACCAACTTAGTTCCATCTTGAACTGTTTAGGATGTTCCAAAAAAGCTGGATCACTAATCTCTAAAAGCAGCGGAGTATGATCTGATATCCCTCTGTCTAAAGCGTGTACCGTTACCAATGGATATTTGAGTTCCCATTTAGTTGTCATCAAAACCCTGTCGAGTTTTTCATAGGTAGGATCTATTAGGGAGTTTGCCCAGGTGAATTGTCGCCCCTTCAATTCTATCTCCCGAAGATCAAAACTATCTATGACAACATTGAATAGGAATGGCCATCGGGGATTAAAGTTATCTTTGTTTTTTTCTTTGTTGTGTCTCATGATATTAAAATCTCTCCCGATTATGGTTGTCAATGTATTCTATTGATAGGTGCGAATAAGCTCGGACAAAAAGGCTGATTTAAAATCCTCCTGTGCCGGGCCGTAGACTACCATTAGAATCCATCTGAAATCATCTTGTCTGTTGCGGAGATGGAATTTTATGAAAAATTTCCCTTCCACTATTAAGGATAAGTCAAGGATTAAGAAGTTCACCCCCAGAAGAATGCCACCCGAACACCGTCATGGCGGTAGACAATGCCAAACGAAATCCGCACCTCCCGAAAGTCGGTTAAGGTTGGCCCTAGACATGTCTTGTTTCCCAGTCTCCATGACGGCGACGAAGTCAAGGTTGTGATCTCTGATAGTTTCTGATAATACCGGTATTTAGCCAAGTCTAATAGACTTTTGCTATTCCAATAGAAGTCTTTCATGGAGAAACTCCTTTTTTTTAGTTTTTTTGGGCTCTCTTGCGAGCCTTCTCCTTTTTCGATGATGATTTAGATTTACGACCAGATACCCTGAATTATGTTTAGCAAAACTAATTAATCATTTTTTGCTAAAGTAATTTAGTTGCGTAGACTGAGTGTGCATTCATGGGGATAAAAATGCGTGTATATACGTGAAGTACATTTGTTTCTATAGTTTGTCTTTTTCAAAAAGATAGAAAGAATTAGTTTAGCTAGGTACACTCAACTGTATTAGTTCAAGTTAGCAAAGGAACTTATTACCTATTTTAATGTGGTTCCTCGAACCGGAAATCCTCCAAACTACATTGAGCAGGAACCGAAGTAGCTAGGCGAGCATTGTACTCGCTCGTAATCATGAAGAGCAACAGCGCCACCAATCATGAACGCAGGAACAGCAACTGACCAGTGGTTTACACTAAACTATAACACAACCGACAATGCTTTCGAAACCTTGACTCAAGCTAACATGTGTTCAAGTTTGAATTAACATCTATTTTATTATTTGGTTCACTTGTTTTGTTTTGTTCCGAACGATCGATATCATGATGAGGACCAATCCAATGCATGATCAGGGACAAATCTCTCTGGAATATTATAAACAGCAACTTAATATGAACTCAAGAACAAAGCTACGGCTCTCAGCGACACAAGTTACTGATCACTTAATATTCTGTTAGACAGAAATCAGCATATACAATCACCTTAAGTACATTTATTTCAAGATTCCCACATCTTCGACCTTTGTTTCAAGATTCCCACCTCTATCGTCTGGGAAGCCTCCAAAGAACAAACATTTCTATTTGGGGGTCAAATCATCATATCAAATAGAGTATATCAATGTTCATATCTTACCATGTGCATCCTACAAAACTAGCTTTATTCCAGCAACCAACAACTTACCACTATGATTAAGGAGACATGACATGCCAACCTTCTCGTTGGGCAATATAATATCAGATTTGCTAGTCCTCGCTCTTTTTTAGTGGCATTGGGAACTAGCTGGTCCAATCTGATATGTGATCTGAATTCTTTAAGCTTATGCCATTTTCAGCTTTTTTATATAAAAAAAATAAAGAAATAGGAGGGGTCTGGCCCATCTGATTTTGCGCTGGAATAGTTTCACTCCTTCGCCCCTTCTAGAATCGTGGAATTTTCCTTTTTTTTTGAAGAAACTACGGCACCCCTTATAGGGTGCCTGAAGAATTTTCCTCATCGTATCCAGATATTTCCTCTATAGGGAATTCCTGTTTCCAAACAGGATCTTAGTTGTTGTGGTCGAGTCTAATACTAGTGAGTCGATCAGGGCTTTCTGGTTTCTACTCACAGTCCATGTTGCTAATCGCCCTGTTCGCTGTGCTGGTGCTGGAGGCTGCTGCTGGAGTGGTGTGAAAGAAAAACACTGTTGGCTGGCTGGTGGCTGGAGGCTGCTGCTGGAATGGTGTGAAAGAAAAATAATGCTGGCTGGCTGGAGGCTGCTAGAGCAGAACAGGATGAATGCAGCGTGCTAATTTCGCGTTCAAGGACAATGCTAGTTATGAATCACCAAAAGCTAAAGCATGATTTCGATCCAAAGCTACTAAATGCATTCTGAATATATAGTAGCACACAATCAGTACAACATACAGTTACATCAACATTTTTAGTAGAAACGATTCCCCTGCTCATCATTCTAGGGAGCAAATAAAATGCCTTAATTATTAGTTAGCAACAGAGACGTACTGCTAACTCCTAAGAAAATCCAAATCCCTAATAAAGTAATAATCATTGGTAGCAACAGATTAAAGATCACTACTAGGGGTGCAAATTGGTGACTCTTAGGTGCCCCTCCAACCCTCTTTAGTTCAAAATTTTGTACTAATTCTCCAAATTGAGATGTCATTTTGAAGAATTAGTACAAAATTTTGAACTAAAGAGGGTTAGAGGGGCACATAAGGGTCATCAATTGACACCCCTAATCACTACAAACATGTCTTAACCCCTTGTTTCAGTGGTAGGCGCAGTATTTGAATTATGTGATGGTTAAGATGTGATTTTCTTCAGTGTTGTTTATAGTGAGGCCATGTGTACTAGTGTGGTCCATCTTTTAGCTACTCACCGACGTATTGAAATTTATTGTATATCAGTTTTTTTAATCGTCCAGTTGAGTCTATGAAAGAATCCAATTTATTCGTGATGAGGGGTAAATCTCTCAGGAATATTTAAGATACTAAACATTAAATTAGATACGAACCAGGATAGTGTACTAGCAGTTCCCTTTCAACATGCACATCTCATCTTCCATCTGAAAGAAATCTCTTTAGAAATACAGGACAAATGGAGGGTCAAATCATCAACAGATAAAGTATCACAATGTTGAGATCTTACCATGTGCCTCCTACAAAGTTTATTCCTTGTTCAGCAACTAACAACTTACCGTGATGATTAAGTAGACGTGACGTTCCGATCTTTTAGTTAGTCAAAGTAATGTCAGGTTTACTATTTTTCTGGTGGCATTTGGAATATATAAAATTAATAGATTGTAGATTTTATGTCTGAATGTTTTAAGGTTATGCAATCTATCAGAAATAAGCGCTGGCCCTGTTCCGCTCTTGAGGCCTTCTTTGGAATATCTTTATCAAGTTCTTGCAAAAACTAAGAAGTTTATGCCTTTCTAGTAAAATACATACATTAATATTAATTGCATTGTTCAAGTGCGTTTTCCTGCATTCTTCTTTATTTCACAATTGGTGCTTCGAATCTTATACATTAAACTCATGTTCAAATACAATATTATTGTTAAACTGCCTCCAGCATAAGAAAATGTATGGGATATTCAGAGCAATCAATGTGTTCTGAAGTACTCGTCGTACAGATTCCTCTGCTCATCATTCAATCAAGGAAGAGATAAATGTTCGTATTAGTTAGCAATAAACATACTGCTAACTGCAAAGCAATCTAACGTCCTAATCAATTTTTTGAAACCGAACGTCCTAATCATTTGCTGGCGAATAACTAAAGGCCGACACATAGATATCTTAACCGGTTTCATTCAGTGATACTTGCAGTATTTGCCATGTGTCATGATTAAGATTGTTTTGTTTCTCCAAAAGTGTTCTAAGTCATCTACCATTTGAAAGCCACATCTGTCAACAAAATGATAGCATCCAATTCAACATTGCATATACAAAAAAAGATGAATAATAATGATACTTAAAATTAAATGTGAAGTGCTTCTGTACTAGCCGAAAATAGGAGATGAGGTTAATATAGTTAAATGGCAGTTGACAAGCAATCATTAGTCGCTGCAAACTTTTCAGGTTATCTAATTTCGAGGTATATTTGAAAACTGTACTCGCTGCTGGAGGTTGGCACCTTCACGGCTGCACCCTCACACTTGTCCTTTTGAGTTCATGAAGTGCTGGACAGGGACCATGTACTCTAGGTGTACCTTCATTTTGATCCAGTTAGTGATGCCTACAAGCTTAGGTTTTCCTCTGTTCATCTTAGGACCATCACCCTTTACCTATTTGCTTCAACTAGAAGCAAGAGGAAGCTGTAGAAGCAACAAAAAGGATGGTTCAAGGAAGCACAATTACAGCTTACTTTAAGTGCACATGGGAAGCACACAATGAAAAAGGACATGATTTTGGACAAGTCATGCTCAGAGTGGTCTTGATTCTACCTAATCGAGTGGTTTGCACAAATATAGTCACTGATAGGAGAAACCATAAAGATGCAATGTAGATGATAGGATACATGGTAGGTGTATCATATAACTGAAAAGAATGGTCATAGTTGTTAACACCTTTAGAAATTTCAGTTAATCATATAAGATAACTCTCTATGATTGCAAGTTTACGCTTATTGAGGTTAGTGGTTAGACGGCTAACAATATGATTGTGACTTGTAATTTATGAGTAAAAGAAAAGAAAGTATTGTGATTTCTTTTTGGTGCATGACGCTTGCATTCAGTCAGCAATGGCGTTGCTTTTAAAATAATGTTGTAATGATCGCTGCATTCCTGATCTATCTAAGTTTGACGGACTTCGTTAAACACAGTCCCAAAATTAAAGATGCACGCCTCAGAACTTGTCCCGAGCCCCTTTCAATAAAAGCAGCGGGCTCATAAGAGTAGCTCCAAGAGGCTGGTTAAACCTGCTTGGTATAAAAAAAGAGTAAATTGCACCCACCATACAACAACTTGTCAGGTGGGTGCAAATTGGTCCAAGAACTTATAAAATGCTTAATTTTAGTACAATAACTTGACATGTGGGTGCATATCAGTCCAACAACTTGTAAAATGCCCAACTTAATGCAATAACTTGGCAAATAGGTACATTTACAGTCCAAACATTACACGATTATATAACTACCGCAAAGTCTCAATAAAGAGTATATTCATGTTAGGACAAATTATTAAGTATTATTTGACCATTGATTTTTGTGCTGCGCCTGCGTGGTAATGTATTTGGCCAGTATAAAATCCTTACTGTTTAGAAATTAATGTTATGTCTTTACATTAACTATTTTTGTATAGTGATTTAATTTTAATTAAAAAAATTTCATTTTATATTTAATATTGAAAATTCCACCCTCACTGTTTACGATATGTTTGACTATATGCACTATTAAATTAAAAAAAGCCAATACGTTGATACAAACTATTGATACCGTATAGGAGCTTGATACATATATTTTTAAAGCCTCATATATTCGTTAGAAAGGAAAAATGAGCTAAATAAACAGAAACAAACATGAGCATTGTTGAATACATGAGCAGAAGCGCATAAGAAACCTAAGGTTTCAGGGTCTCTCTTATCGACTTCAGTGTTTGAGTGATGCTAATGGTGTAATTTTAAAATTTGTTTGCATTTGAACTAATAAAAAATTATATATAGTTGAAAAGCAACAACCGGATCACCATCAATAATTTCCAATTATAAAATTTAAGAATTATTGACGTTCATCTACTTTGCTTAATATGTTGCTGTTGTAATGGTCGTTAAATAATATATTATTTTTAATAAAACCATAACTAATTTATTCTGAGAATAAATTTTTTGATGTCCATCTTGACACAAAAATCTACGGTCAAATAATACGTTCCGACATGAATATACTCTTTATTGTGACTTGACGTTGTCAAATATATTGTCGTGTAATGTTTGGACTGCGAATGCACCAATTTACCAAATTATTAAGCATTTTCTAAGTTGTTGGATTAATCTGCACCCAGCTATCAAGTTATTGTACTAAATTGAGCACTTTACAAGTTGATGGACCAATTTGTACTCACCTACCAAGTTGTTGTATGATGGGTGCAATTTACTCTAAAAAAATGAAAAGGAGGAGAAATCGTCATCCAACAGAGTAGCTATCTTCGCCGTCTCGCTATCTTGCTAGAAATACCGGCCCCCCTCGCTCGTTTTCTTTACATAGCGGCTCCGACTCGGCATCTAGCCTTCTGACCATGCGGTCCTGCTTTCTTGGCGCGCGCCCTCCTGCTCCCGCGCTCTCGCGGCCTCAGCCTCGCCATCGTGCCCTAACCCTGGCGCCATCACGCCGCTCCGGCCGTCACCCCCTGTGATGTCGCGCCATCTCGGCCCGGCGCCCGCCATTGCCCCCTGTAAGATTCGCAACAAAATATGAGTTTAAGGTCCAATGATCTGGATTGGGTGCGTTCGTTGCGAAAAATTCTAACGCCACTTCATGACATGAACTTTTACATAATTGCATCAGTTCGGCCTGCTTCGCACCGAGTTTTGTGTAATAATGAAACAATACCAAGTGCACCCAAATATTATGAAATGCACCAAAACATTGGTGGATGACGGGGGCGGCATTAAGACCGCAGACGAGGAGGGGAGAGGCGGCGGCGGCGAGGGTGAGCCAGCGTGGCCGGTGAAAAGGGGGCAGTTCATGCGGGGTGACGAGAGGTAGGTGCGGAGCGCAAGTGCCAGGGGCCGCGGCGGGGATTGGAGGTGTGGACTTAGATGAGCAGGCAGCAGTGTGGGGTGGAGGAACAGTCAACGGCAGTGGACGTATGCAGCCACAACCTCGCCGGATGCCGAGGAGGAGGACACGAACGTGCACGCGCTGCAGGGGCGTGGCTGGGGCTTCTCTGTCTCCTTTGCGTGTCTCCGCCCGTGTCCCTGTGCACGTGGAGGCCATCCCTTCATCCCCCATCCAGAAACCTGACCCCACCAGGCCCTCTGTTTTTTTCCATAACAACCCAACGCCGAGAAAACGGAGACGTCATTCCGTGCCGTTCGTGGCCCTTTCTGCGCGCTTTTCTTGTTTTTAAGCGCCAAACAGCAGTTATCTGAAATTAATGGCGGGAAGGAAAACTGCATATCCTAAAAAGTGGCACCAATTACAATAGATGTAGATCATTAGTTACATCTTCCTCAATGACACAGCAACAATGGCTTCTCAGCCAAATCTCCCTACGCCTCACCAGACTAACAACATGGATATGCCAGTGCCATTACTTCAACAAGTACAAAGCATCATCACGCCACCTGATACTGATGCTGCCACATCCTCATCAGATTTCTTCAGGATCAACACTCAGTCTGTTGACACAGAAAGGATTGAGTTAGAAAGCGTAAGTCATACAAGTCATGCCCTAATATCATTATGTGAATTCCTTATCTATACTTTATGGCTAACTTATTGCACATGGCACCCTCTAATAGTCCAACCAGGATTCTAGAAAAGATGATTCTGCCCAGGTAGAAAATTCTCTGGAAGACAACATACCAAAGATTGGTATGAAATTCTATTCTGAGCAAGAGGCATATGACTTTTACAATTCCTATGCTCGAATCAAGGTATTCAGCATTCGTAGAAGCAGTTCACATAATGTGAAAAATACTACCACAATAAAGAATAGAACTTTTTGTTGTTCTCGTGCAGGTACAAAATTAAACTATCTAATATTATTTTTATTCATGGCTAGAGGTAGAACATCATTTTGATTAAATTATTTATTTATTTGTCAATAGGTATTCGAGGTCCTGATAAGAGAGAGGAGTCTTCGAAGTATAGTAGACCAGAGACTCGATGTATGTGTCAAGCTCGCATGAAGATCAGTCTCAAAGATGGGTTCTACTACATCTATGAATTTGAGCCTGAGCACAATCATATTCTTGCTACTGCTAGCCAAGCACATCATTTAATATCTCAAAGGACAATAACAGAAGGACAACTTGCAAGTGTTGAAGCTGCTAAAGCTGTCGGCATTTCAAATAAAGCTACATTTGATCTCATGGCAAAAGAAGCAGGTGGAATTGAGAATCTTGGTTTTACACGTGAAGATATGAAAAACAAATTGTATTCAAAGAGGACACTGAAGATAAACCAAGGAGATACCGAAGGAGTGTTGGAATATCTAGAGAAAAAAAAAACATCAGACAAAGAGAAGTTCTTCTATTCCATTCAGGTTGACGATGATGACTTGATAACAAATATATTCTAGACTGATTCAAAAATGGTTGCAGATTATGAAGTTTATGGTGATATTGTTTGCTTTGACACGACATACAGAAAACTTAATGATGGGCGTCCATTTGGTTTGCTAGTTGGACTGAACAACCACAAGAAAACTATCATCTTTGGTGCTGCACTTTTGTATGATGAAACTGTTGAAAGTTTTATTTGGCTTTTCAACACCTTTTTAGCTGCTATGTCAGGCAAGAAGCCACAAACCATTTTAACTGACGAAGATGCAGCAATGGCCAAAGCAATTAAGATTGTACTACCAGAGAGTCATCACAGGATTTGTGTTTGGCATATGAACCAAAATACATGCAATCACCTCTCTGGAGTTGTTGAGGAAAATAAGAAGTTTAATACAGATTTTCAGAGATGTATTTATGATCAGGAGGAGGAGGAGGAGGAGGAGGATTTTATAAATGCATGGAACAATTTGCTAGAGAAATATAACCTGCAAGAAAATGAGTGGCTCGAAAGATTATTTAACAAAAACGAGAAATGGGCCTTAGTGTATGGACGAAATACATTTTCTGCTGATATGGTTAGCACTCAAAGAAGTGAAAGCATGAATAATGAGTTGAAGGGATATATTAGTGTAAAATATGACATACTTACCTTTTTTGGGCACTTTGACCGGCTGGTGGCAAATAAACGATATGAGGAGGTGAGATGTGATTTCAAGGCAACACAAAGTACCCCACCTCTGAAATCGGACATGAGAATATTAAGGCATGCAGCAAAAATTTACACTCCAGTAGTGTTTAAGGTATTTCAAGAACAAGTGATGCAAACACTGAACTGCGATCTATTCTATTGTGGTGATGTTGATGCTGAAAAGGTGTACAAAATAAAGGTTTGTGGGAGGAAAAATGAACACATTGTTAAGTTTTCTACATTGGGAGGTCAAGTAAATTGTAGCTGCGAAAAATTTGAATTCGTTGGAATTTTATGCTGCCATGCGTTGAAGATACTTTATATTAACAATATCAAAAAAATTCCTGAACAATACATACTGAAAAGATGGACGATGGATGCAAAAGTACTTCATATCAAGAGCAATTCTGAGACACACGAAGATCCCAAAACAAAGCTATCACAACGCAGAAAAGAGTTATCTAGAATGTTTCTTAAATTAGCTGCCCGAGCTACAGAATCTGATGAAACATACTTACTGGCCGTAAGCAATGTAGAGCGATTAGCAGAAGATGTGGAGAAAAGCCTAGGAAAAAGATTTGATCCAGATTTGGATAATTCAACTCATACACAAGGTTTGCACTATGCTATAACCTAAACCTGAATAATACTTGTGTTTTTTTCTAAACAATCAACTTTTTGTAGGAACACAACAACAAGATGAGGCTATAAAACCAAAAGGCATCAAGGTCAAGGAAAAGGAAGTTCGTGGATCTGAGAGACCAATTGGTGGTTTTGAGAAGGCAACACGGCAGAGAAAAAAGACCACGAAGGACCCAAAGGCATCTGATTCTGCAATGGAAGCAAATACTAGTTCTGCATCTGGTTTCGAGAAGCCAACAAGAAAGAGGAAAAAAAAATCATAAATGACCCAAAGACATCTCATTTTCCAATAGAAGCAGTAACACATTCACATCCATATAACACTGTCTTGGTATAAGATTTATAGTTTATTTACCATTGTAAAGACTTATATGTGATACTGATAATAGTATTCATTTTCTATTGGTATGCAGGGCCATTTAGGAACAAGTACACACCAACATCACATACAAATACCAGGCCACTATCCAGTTGGAAATGATTTCATGCCTCCATCGTTTGGTCCTTTCTTTGGGACTCCTGATCATGGTCAAGGCACACAATCAGGAAATGCTACTCAGTCATTTAATGCAAATCCCAACAATATGTTTTTTGGGACTGTCGTGGTGCTGCAAACCACAGCCGGGTGGTGGAAGGCACCCGCCCTAGCCCAGAGGGTGTATACTCGGGGGTTAGCTAGTCCTATTTCGATCTCTCCCAAGAACACGATGAACACCGCGGGATTAGAGTGGTTCGGGCCGCCGGAGCGTAATACCCTACATCCACTGTGTGTTGTATTGCCTTCCCTCGAGAGAGAGAGGGAGAGAGCTCGCGAGAGCTGGTGTGTCTAGAGAGCTTGTAGTGCACAGCGAGCGCCTCCCTTTTATATCTCAAGGGAGGCGCGTACATGGCTGTTGGGTCCCCGACAGGTGGGCCCAACGATGTACTATAAGATAACGTACTGTTCATACATTATGGCGTCGCAGGCAAATGAGATCTCTCTCCTGGATTCCCTTGCCTGTTCTTGGAGTCCCTCGTTCATCATGTCCAGGCGCTGTCTTGTCGGGACGATACCAGACGTAGCTAGTGGCGTCGCCTGCCACGTAGCTTAACGGGCTGTGTAGCTTGCGGTGTAGGCGGCATGATGGAAAAGTGCCGTGCCATCGTATCTATTTAATGCTGCAGACGGGCTCTGCGCGGGTGCGGCACAGGCGGCTGCACTGTGCGCATTGGTAATACGCGATGCACAGTGAGGCCTGACAAAGGCTGTCCCGCGTGCCGCGGCGACAGAGCACGCCTCAACCATCCGCATTAAATGCGGTGGGTGGGCTTGTCTCCCAGCGGAAGACTCGCGCACGAGCCCGCGCCTCCAGGGCACGTGGCGGTTCCGGACCCCCACGCAGTAAAGGGGGGGTCCGGTCGGACGCAGGAGGTCCCGGACCCCTATGGGGGGTCCGAGGCCTCAGTTGTCAGCTCGGAGCTTCCCTTCATTAGAGACACGTGGCGTCTCCGGACCCATCCCCAGGCGGGGAACGGGTCCGGGGCTGTTGGCCTGGTGAGGGAAGAGCCTGACCCATGGGGCCTGGCTACTCCGCCCTTTCCGCGCAGTTACGGATAACTACGCGGGTCCTGCCTTGCCGCAGTAAGAGTGGGTATCCCTGCTACAGGGTACCGACAGTGGCCCCCGGGCCCACCTTGGGGGAGGTATGAGCCCACAGGTGGGGTCACTACTGCGATTTGGCTCTGCATAGCTTGAAGCTTCTTACTGCAGGGGTCTTGACCAGCTAAGACCATCCATCGGGTTGTTTGCTGCCTCATCACATCGCAACGGCTTACTGACTCATGGGCCCCACGCACAGTGGTTCACCTGGTCACGCGCGCGACGCTCGGCATTGTTGCGGCCGGAGTAAACGGATCATTTACCACCGGCGCAGTCCCCGAAAAGCTCGGCCACGCTAGCGCTTAATACGCGCATGTCAGCTCAGCTTCCGCCTCGCTTCGCGCGTGGGCGACGGTTCAGATCCCGCCTTTCCACATCTTTGTTGGTTACCCGCTCACCCCGACAGGTGGGCCTGGGCCCCCATGTCATGGACTGGGCGGTTAACACCAGGTGCGGGCGTCGCTTGGGTTCCAGCGAAGGTTCCGGGGCGCGCCGGTTGAGTCAGGCTTTATAACGGGACGAACCGCATACCGCAGTTACTTTCTCGCATTCGCCTTCTTCCTTCCAACCTTTGCGTCCCTTTGCCTTCGAGCTTTTCTTGCCCCTTGTTCCCCCACGCAGATTGCTCCTCTCCTCCACATATAGATGGCATCCCTTGCTCATCCCCGCCGTTTCCAGTCCGAGGAAGAGCTGAACACGGTGCGCCGGCTGCTTGGGTGGAGTACTCAGGAGACCGGCTGGGGGGTCCGAGCAGGCTCGGTTCCCCTTGGCAACCTCCGCGCCGGGGAGTTTGTGCTATTTACCTCGCACATCTCCACCGGCGTGGGGCTGCCAATCTCTTCGTTCCTGCTACTGCTGCTGGAGGACTTCGGCCTCCAACTTCAGCACCTGACGCCCCACTCCCTCCTCCTGGTGTCCATCTTCGTGCATTTGTGCGAGATGTTCGTGGGAGTGCGGCCCTGCGTCATCCTCTTCCGCCACTTCTTCGTCTTGGTGAGGTCCGGAAGGAGTAAGGACGAAGTGCGGGGTACTACTTCCAGATAAGGAGTGACTGCCGACGCCTTAATCCTCGGCCTTACTGGCGGGAAGTGGGAGGAGTGGCGCAGGGATTGGGTGATCACCACCACCGAAGCCAACGAGCGCCTTGCCCTGCCGACCGAGGGACCTGCCACCGACCGTGGATCTTGGAGGGCCAAGCCGTCCCTGCAGCCGGAATTCGACTCCGTGCTGGGCAAGATCAAGTCGCTGGCGGAGAGCGGCCTCACCTCGTGGCATGTGCTTGGAGACATCCTGAAGCGCCGAATTGCCCCCCTGAAGCAGCGCCCGCGCCCCGCTTGGAGCTTCACCGGTCTCAACGACTGCAGCAGGACCCACCGCGGAGAGGGGAGTGACCTGACCCAGGAAGTCTTGGAGGTCCTGGTGCGGGCCGTGACGGGAGACGCCTTCGTTCCGGAGAACCTGATCCTCCCCCAGGGAATTGTCCCCCTCTGCGAGGACTCCGCGAGGGTGGCGGTGCTGGCTACCCTGCCAACTCTTGACGACGGGGGGCTGGCCCCACGCCAGACCGGGGGCGATCCGAACCGTGGGCTCCAGATCCCTGGCGCGTCAGGGGATCAAGCTACACTGAGCACCGCGGGGTCCGGCGCCACCACGAAGGGGAAGCAGGCCGTGGCCAGTAGCGCGGCCACAGCCGGAACCAGCCAGGTACAGAGCAGCTCCGGTGCGTCGTCGGGAGATGCAGGCCGGCGCAGGCTACTCAGGGGCGATGGGACCCTGGTCTCGGAGTCCGCCGGGAAGCGTCAGAGGACCTCTGAGGGCGCGGGCCAGGGTAGCTCTCGGGCCGCCGGCCCTCGCGATTCCTCCGGGGCGACTGCGCCGCCACCATCGCCGCCGAGAGATACCTCCCGCCGGCAGCAACAGCAGCGGCAGCAGCCGTAGGAGCAGCTGCAGCGGGCGCGAGAGCGGCAACAGTAGCAACAGGTGCAGCCCCGAGCTGCGCCCGCACCGCGGCCACGGGATCAGCAGCAGCAGCAGGAGCAAGCCCGGGTTGAGCCTGCATCGAAGCTGCGGGAGCAGCAGCAGCAGCAGGAGCAAGCCCGGGTAGCGCCTGCATCGCAGCTGCGGGAGCAGCAGCAGGAGCGGAGGTCGGGCCTTCGTGGACGCTGGGTACCCGGCACTTCCGGGTTAGTATTATTCTGCTCTCTTCCCTTGTGCCAGGTGCCCTGCTTTTTGCTGAAGGCTTCTCCACTTTGTTGCCAAGACTCGTCGCCCCAGCAATTCTTCCAACATCGCCGGCTCGTCGGGTGGTGGCCAGGCGACCGCGGCCTCAGCGGCGACAGCAGCGGCGACGACGGGTGCGGGATCCTCAGGTACAGCGATCTCTGCTGGCCCGGTGGTGCGCGATGTGGTGCTGACAGGCGCGTTATTACCAGACTCTGCAGCACTCAACACGGCGGCGGCGGTGGGGGCACCTGTAGCGGACGCTGTAGACGCAGCGGCGGCGGGGGTGCCGGCGCTGGGCTCAGCGGCCCTTGACGCAGCGACGGCGGAGGCGCCAGCACTGGACGCAGCCGCACCTGACGCGGCAGCGGCGGAAGCGCCGGTGTTGGGTGCTGCCGCACCCGACGCAGCGACGACGGAGGCGCCGGAGCTGGGCGCTGCCGCACCCGACACAGCGACGGCGGAAGCACCGGTGCTGGGCGCATCCGCACCCGACGTGGCGGCGGTGGAGGCGCCGGTGCTGGGCGCTGCCGCACCCGACGTGGCGGCGGCGGCGGAGATGCCGGCTCTGGGCGCTACCGCCCCCGATGCTGCGGCGGCGGAGGCGCCAGTGTTGGGCGCAGCCGCACCCGACGCGGTGGTGGCAGAGGCGCCGGAGACAAGTGCTGCAGCGGAGGCCCCCACCTCCAGCTCCGGTCCTATTGCAGAGGAGGAGTTGGAGGTGGTCTTTGGCAGGCGGCTCCTGCAGCTCCAACTCCCGGAGGAGGAGGTGACTCCCCTCCCCCAAGTGCTATTTCAGGTCCGGCGGTCAATCGAGGAGGCAACCTCCTCCGCCGAGGCGGCCTTCCGGCGGGAGTGGTCTGCTCTAGAGAGCGAGCGCCAGCGCCTCCTGCGCTTCGGAAGCCCGGTCGAAGCTCAAGGCGGACCAAGAGGCCTACCGAGCCAACCTTAAGAAGGTGTTTGACCGGGAGTTCGCAGTGTCGAACCGGGAGAAAGCCCTGGCGCAGCGGGAGGAGGATTTCGCCCTGGAGGTTGTTGGCTTCGTGGCTCAGCGGTCTAACCTCGAGACTCGCCTCGCGGCCCAGCAGTCCGAGCTGGAGACCCGCAGCCAGAGTCTCGAGGTCCGGAGGCAAGAGCTCGACATCTTCTCTGCGACTCTGCAGGGATTGCGCGAGCAACTGCAGGAGGGAGCAGGCAAGCTGACTGTTGCCGAGGCGGAGCTGGAGGAGGACCGGAAGTCCCTCTATAAGCGGGAGGCCCACGCCACCGGCATAGAGAAGGAACTTGGGCGCTAGCGGGACTCCCTCAAGAAGCTGAAGAAGTGGTCGGAGAAGAGGAAGGCTGAGCTCGATGAGAGGTCCCGCGAGCTCGAAGAGAGGTCCCGCGAGGTGGAGGCGGCCAAGGCGGCTCTGGACACCCGGGTGCAAGAGGCGGTCCAGGAGGCGGTCCGGAAGCACTAGGAGGACCAGCGCGCGGGAGCCCAGCGGATCGCTGACTGGGCGGCCGAAGCGAGCCTTGCACTGGTGCCATTTGGAATGAGCCCAATCCAGGTGGCGGAGCCGCCAGCTTCGATAGCTGACGCCCTCCCAGTGCTGAGTTCTGCTTCGGATAGGCTCCATCGTCTGGAGCTGGTCCTTGCTGGTCAGCTTGAAGCCGAGGGTCGCGACCTGATCCGGATGGTGGCGGAGCACATCCTGACCTGCCTCCGGAGCCATGATCTGGCCATCTCACTGACGCCCGTGGTCGATGGTCCTGTAGCGGAGACGGAGGCCGCCGCTTGGGACAGCGTGCGGGTGGTCGTCGACTTCGTTGCCGCCTTCTTCAAGCGGGAGCCTGCAGACCCTTGAGCTGGGGATTGTATCTTTGTGTCTTTTGCATTATGTAACAAACATTGTATCAGTTGAAATTTTTGAAATAGAAGAAACTTCAACTTAGCTGTTTGTGAGTTGTTGATTTGCGGTATGCAGCACCCCGGCGCCCTGGCCCCCTGGCGGATAGGTTCAGTTGAATGGACCTGTCTGCCATCTGAGCCGTAGAAGATACTCCGGACCTCCTTGGGCATAGGTGCCGCATAGTTTGCAAGGCGAGCAAGCGTCTTGTTCCCTGTGTAGCATACAGAACTACAGAGAGAAGAATCAAATTCGCTTATACGGTAGTAATAATACTGCAACTTAGCTGTTTGACACATGCAGAATCCATTCATGATGTCTTGGGACAAAGCGGATGCTCTAGGCCCCCTGGGAGATAGACTCAGTTGTTTTGAGTCTGTCTACCATTGAGACTGGACCTTGATCTGCATGAAACCTTTGAAGCGGATGCCGGGACCCCCTGGTAGGTAGGCTCAATGGTTGAGACTGACTACCACCATTCAAGGTTTGGCCTGTGTACCACTTCAAAGTTACAGCTTAGTAGCAGGCCCGCGGGAGTCATCCTGGACCGGTCCCAGGCTGGTACCAGGTCCGGGGCTCTAGATGCACAGGTCCAGGTAGCTCAGTGCTTGTTACCGAGTGGTGGAGTACGTAGGCTAAGGGTACGGAACCAGGGTAAGGCGCTACACAAGGCTCCGGACCACTGCAGGAAACAAGCACGATCTTTCCGGACCTGGCTTCACCGTCCCAGACCCTTCACAGCAGTGGGTGAGGTCACTTTGTTGTACTCGATACTTTGAGATATAGGGCTGGACATGCCGTGTAGGACTTAGGAAGCCAACTCTTGAGCTGGAACGAGGTCCGGGCCCCTAATTACCCGGCTCCAGGTACTAGAGCACTCGTTACAGGGTGGTGGAGTGTGTAGGCTTTGGGTACGGAACCAGCTAAGCGGCTACACAGGGCTCCGGACCACCCCAGGAAACAAGCACCCGCTCTCCAGAGTTGGTCCCTAGGGGTCCGGACCCCTCTCCAGCAGCAAAAGGGTCCGGATCGGTACGGCAGTCCAGCAACTCAATGTAGATCTTAGTTGTAGCAACAAGAGTAGAGGTCCCCGCGGGGGTTAGAAAGGTAAAAACTTGAGAATCAGAATGCGAATTTAAATTTTGACACAAAGATAGAACTGGGAGAAATTATTTCCTTTGCAATCTTGATGTACATGGCTTGCGCGATGGATGCCAGAGGCCGGGTTTACGAGGTCGGACCTCCACCGCTCTGAGCCGCGCGTTAGCCGGCAGTGCGATGGATGCCAGAGGTCGGGTTTACGAGGGTGGCCCCCAACCGCTCTGGGCCACACGCTAACTCTATCTTATTACAAAGGAAAAGTTTATTTCCCTGCTCTGCCTAGGTGTAAAACTTACGCAGATGCTCTATGTTCCATGGGTTGGGCAGCGGCACTCCATCTTCTGTGGCGAGGCGAACGCATCCGGGCCGGCATACCTCTGTGACCTTGAAGGGCCCTTCCTAGCTGGGGGAAAGCTTGTGGAGCCCTGCTCGGTTCAGGATCCGTCTGAGGACGAGGTCGCCAGCCTGGAGCTCCCTACTGTGCACGAACCGTTGGTGATAGCGCCGGAGCGCCTGGTTGTAGCGTGCGTTTCGGATTGCTGCCCACCATCTTCGTTCATCAACGAAGTCCACGTCGTCTCGCCGCAGCTGGTCCTGCATGGATTCGTCAAAAGCCTGGACCCGTGGTGAGCCCAGGTGAACTTCTGGGGGAAGGCATGCTTCAGCCCCATAGACCAGGAAGAATGGAGTCTCCCCGGTGGCTCGGTTGGGTGTCGTCCAGTTGCCCCATAGTACGCACGAAATCTCGTCAACCCATTTGGTACCATGCTTCTTCAACTAGTTGTAGGTGCGGGTCTTGAGTCCCCTGAGGATTTCTGCATTCGCTCTCTCAACCTGCCCATTGCTGTGGGGATGTGCCACGGACGCAAAGCATAGCTGGATGCCGATGTCCTCGCAGTACTCTCGGAAGAGTCTGCTTTTGAATTGGGTCCCGTTGTCCGCGATGATGCAGTTTGGGACACCGAATCTGCACACAATGGACTTGAGGAATGCGACTGCTGATTTCTTTGTGATATTCACCACAGGGGTAACCTCCGGCCACTTTGTGAACTTGTCGATGGCGATGTAGAGGAACCGGTACCCACCGACGGCCCGGGGGAATGGCCCCAGGATATCCACACCCCACACAGCGAACGACCATGAGGGCGGAATCATTTGCAGAGCTTGAGCCGGTGTGTGTATTTGCTTCGCGTCGAATTGGCATGCTTTGCAGGACTTTACCAGCTCAGCCGCATCCTGGAGTGCTGTTGGCCAGTAGAAGCCATGCCGAAAGGCCTTGCCAACAAGCGTGCGAGATGAGGAATGACTTCCACACTCGCCTCCATGGATCTCCGCGAGCAACTCGCGGCCCTCTCCCTGGGAAATGCACCGCATGAGGACACCATTGGCGCCACGGCGGTAGAGATCCCCTTCTACCACCGCGTAGCATTTAGCCAATCGGACTATGCGCTCAGCGGACACATCGTCATCAGGGAGGATGTTATCTTTCAGGTAGCCCCGGATCTTGGAGATCCATGCATCGGGAGCTTCCTGAGCAAGTGGGAGTGGCTCTGTGAGGTCACCAGGATCCTCAACAGAGCACACAGCCCAGGCTGGGCACCATAGGTGGGATGCCGCCGGGATTGCTAGCTTCGAGGTGCTAGCTTGATCCCCTTCACCCAGTTCGGCAGGCCGGGCGGTAGGTCTCAGCAGCCGCCTATCGAAGACACCTCCGGGCACGGATGCCCAGGTGGATGCCCTTGCGGAGAGATCATCTACTGCTGAGTTGAGTTCATGGGGAACATGTTGCAGTTCCAGGGCGTCGAAGTCCTTCTCGAGCTTCCTCACGTGCATGAGGTATGCCGCGAGCTGGGGATTGTTGCAGCTGCAATCCCCTCGGACCTGCTTGATGATTAGCTGGGAATCCCCCTTCACCAGAAGCTGCCGGATCCCCAATGAGAGGGCTTGCGTCAGGCCAAAGATCAGAGCTTCGTACTCTGCCATGTTGTTGGTGGCCTTGAACTCAAGGTGCACCATGTACTTCAGCTGATCTCCGGTTGGGTCGATGAGGACCACACCAGCTCCAGCCCACTTCTCGCGGGCGGACTCGTCGAAGAAGAGTGTCCAGTGGGGCTTGATGAAGACTGGTGTCCTGATTTCCGGCTCCGGGGGTCCGGCATTGACGTCCGGACCCCCAGAATTGCTTGGGGAAGGGGTCCACTCCGCTATGAAATTAGCCAGGATCTGGCTCTTGACTGCATGGCGAGGCTGGAAGTCTAGTTGGAACTCAGCCAGCTCTGCCGCCCACTTGGCGATATTGCCTGTGGCATTGGAGTTGTGTAGGATTGCTCTTAGCGGGTAAGAGGTCACTACGACAACTCGGTGTGCCTGAAAGTAGTGGCGCAGTTTCCTGGACGCAATAAGTATCGCATAGATAAGCTTATGCGTCTCAAGATACCTGGCCTTCGCCTCATGGAGGACTTCGCTGACGTAGTAAACTGGCTTTTGGACGGTCCGGACCCTAGTTACCGGGTCCGGCTCTCCTTTATCCACCACATCAGGCCCTTGGCCCCCTAGCGGTTCTGGGTTCCCACTGGGACGAGGCTCCTCCGGACCCGCTTGTGCGGGGTCTGGACCTTCAAGCTGGGGAGAGGCTGACGGGCCCCCGTGTCCGGGGTCCGGCTCACCATCCTTGGCCGGGGAGACCCTGGTGTTCCCCTGGCGAGCTTGCTCCGTCCTTTTGGCGACCAGCACCATGCTGTCTGCCTCCGCAGACGCAGCAAGATACAGAAACAACGGCTCACCAGGCTCTGGAGCCACCAATACTGGCAGCGAGGTGAGGTGCTGCTTCAGTTCCTGGAAGGCCTGTTCAGCCTCTTTGGTCCAAGAAAATGGACCGGTCCTCCTCAATAGTTTGAAGAAGGGAAGGGCCCTCTCAGCCAGCCTCGATATGAAGCGGCTAAGAGCAGCGAGAGATCCAGTAAGCTTCTGGATGTCCTTGATGCGGCCAAGAGGCCTCATCGCTTCGATTGCCTTGATTTTGGCTGGGTTTGCCTCGATGCCTCGATGTGAGACCAGGAAACCCAGCAGCTTCCCTGCTGAGATGCCGAAGATGCACTTCTCGGGGTTCAGCTTCGTGCACGTGGCGCGGAGCCGGTCGAAGACGAGGGACAGGTCCTCCACTAGTGTTGACCCTACCTTAGTCTTGACCACAATGTCATCGACATAAACCTCAACAATGTGTCTAATTAGATTACAGAAGGTTTTGTTCATAGCTCGTACGAACATGGGTAAGGCATTCCTTAGACCATATGGCATGACAATGTAGCAATAAAGCCCATCTACTGTTACAAAGGCAGTATGCTTCCTATCCCCTCTAGACATCTGAATCTGGTGGAAACCAGAGTATGCATCTAGGAAAGACAAAAGGTCACACCCGGAGGTGGAGTCCACGATCTGATCGATACGCGGAAGAGGATAGGGGTCTCTAGGACATGCCTTGTTGAGGCTGGTGTAGTCGATGCACATCCGAAGCTTCCCGTTGGCCTTTGGGACGACGACTGGATTGGCCAACCACTCGGGGTGGTGGACCTCCTCGATGAAGCCAGCGTGAAGGAGCTTGCGGACTTCTTCGCGGATGAAGTTCTGCCGCTCCACGGACTGCTTCCGAGGCTTTTGGCGCACCGGCGTGGCATCGGGGTAGATCCTCAGATTGTGCTCGATCACTTCCCTAGGGATCCCGGGCATCTGTGACGGTTCCCAGGCGAACACGTCGACATTTGCCTGGAGGAAAGAGATGAGCGCGTCTTCCTATTTCTCCTCTAGGTTCCCCGCAATGCGGGTGGTCCTGGTGGAGTCCGCTCCAATCTGCACTGTCTTCATGGGAACATGGTCCGGATGGATCCTCCTCGGAACGTGCTGCCTCTGCCACCAGAGCATGCAGTCTTTCAACTGCCGCGACAGCAGCGGTGCGATCACCCTGCAGGGTGAGGACTCCGGCAGGGGAAGGCATCTTCAAGACCAAATACCCGTAATGAGCAATGGCCTTGAAGCGGTAGAGTGCCGATCGGCCAATGATGGCGTTGAACGGGAGGTTTACTTCCGCAACATCGAATAGAACGCTCTCTGTGCTGAAGTTCTCCTCGGTCCCGAACGTGACCGGTAGTGTGATGCTCCCCAGAGGGAACACCGGATGTGGGCCCACTCCAGAGAATGGGCGAGAGGGAGTCAGCTTGGACTCCGGGATCTGTAGCTGCTTGAATGCTGCATAGCTGATGACGTTGAGGCTAGCCCCACCGTCGATCAGCACGTGGTAGAGCCTCACGTTGGATATGACAGGAGCGGTGACTAGGGGTAGTACACCAGCTCCGGCCATATTCTCCGGGCAGTCGGATGGCCCGAAAGTGATGGTGGTGTTCATCCACCTCTGGTGAGGCGCCGCCTTCGGGACCCCCGGCTTCACCGAAAGGACCTCTCGGCGAAGGGTCTTCACGTCCCGCCGGGAGACAAGCTCCCAGCTCCCGCCGTACATTACGTACAGCTTCTTGCGACGGTCGCCGTTTTCGGAATCGGAGTCGTCGTCGTGGTAGACGCCCTTTAGCTCCCGAGCGGGGGACTGGTACCCCACCTCCTTCTCCCCAGCAGCGGCTCCGCTGTCAGAGGCCTTCTCCTTGCCAGGCCGCTGGCGAGGAGGGGGTGAACCGTCCTTGGAGGACTGCTCACGCCGCCCATTGACCCGCTTCGCGAGCTTCTGGATCTCACGGCAGTCAGCGGCGCTGTGGCGAGCGGTGGGATGCACTGGGCATGAACCTCCGCTACCACCTTGCGGGCGAGGGCGTTTGCCATGTGCATTCTGGCCCCCAGCCGCTGCTGCCGTAGCTGCTGGCGCTGCTGCTGCAACGACTGGTCCGCCAGAATGCAGTTCCCTACGGCTCCGGTTCTTGTTCTTCTTCTTCTTGCCACCGCCCTGAGCGGTAGCTCCGGAGCCACCAGCCTTGGTGTCTCCGTCTTGGGGGGCTGAGTGCCATGCACGGCCCTCAGCGGCCCTGGTACACTTGTCTGCCAGGGAGAAAAGCGTAGTGACGCTTTCCACCTCGTGCGTCGCCAGCTTCTCGAGCATCTTCTCGTCACGTACCCCCTGACGGAAAGCAGTGATAATAGATGCATCTGAGATACGAGGAATGGTACCCCGTACCTTGGTGAAGCGCGAGATGAAGGCCCGGAGCGTTTCTCCGGGTTTTTGCCTCTCGGCGTGAAGGTGTGCCTCCACACCATGTTGCTTGTATGCGCTGGCGAAGTTCGCTGTGAACCTCACACAGAGCTCTTCCAAGGACTGGATCGTCCCAGGTGTAAGGTTCATGAGCCAAGTCCGGGCTGGCCCAAACAAGGCTACATGAAAGTAGCTCGCCATGACGGCGCCGTTACCACCAGAAGCTGTGATGGCGGTAACGTACACATGCAGGAATTCCGACGTGTTAGTGGTATCGTCGTACTTCTCCGGCAGGTGCGGGCGGAACTTGGACGGCCATGCCACGGCGCAGAGGTGCTCCGCCAGTGCAGCACAGCCCACCCCAGCCACCGGTGCACCTGACTGTATCCGGGCGTTCACCGGGGGCTTGGGCGCCACCACGTCCAAGTCGGCGTTGAGGTTGCGGCCCTCAATGTTAAGACGGCGCTCTCGCGCCCTCTCGACGGAGATGCGGGCATCCTCTCCCGTGCACCGGCGGTTGAGCTCCGCCCGCAGGTCTTCCGTTCGTGCACCCCTCACGGTGGGGGAGCGCACGGACGCCGACGCACCGCCCTGACGCTGGCGGTAAGGTACCACTGCGTTGCCGGGCGGAGGTCGTTGCCCAGTCCTTGCAGAACTGGGGGAGGCCTGAGCTAGGTGGAGGAGACGGTCAACGTCGTCCCGCCACTGCCTCAGGGCGTCTGGCGAGGCTGCCTCAACCGGGGGGTTGCGGAGCAACTCCCTAGCTGCTGCCAGCGCTCCCCGCTCGCAGCTTGTGAGGGGGCCCTTGATGGGCGCCCTGACTCCTGCTGCCGAGCAGCGCGCGCCGCCGTCGCCGGTGGCTGCTCCACAGGTATAGTTGCCCCTGGAGCAGGGACGCGAGAGGCGCGTGGCGTGGAGGACGCCACACCCTCTGTCATCTCCACGTCGTCCACACAAACCATCGAGACGAGGAAGAGATGGGCTGCGACCAGCTAAAGTCCCCTACCTGGCGCGCCAAATGTCGTGGTGCTACAAACCACAGCCGGGTGGCGGAAGGCACCTGCCCTAGCCCAGAGGGTGTATACTCGGCGATTAGCTAGTCCTAGTTCGATCTCTCCCAAGAACACGATGAACACCGTGGGATTAGAGTGGTTCGGGCCGCCGGAGCGTAATACCCTACATCCACTGTGTGTTGTATTGCCTTCCCTCGAGAGAGAGAGAGAGGGAGAGAGCTCGCGAGAGCTGGTGTGTCCGGAGAGCTTGTAGTGCATAGCGAGCGCCTCTCTTTTATATCTCAAGGGAGGCGCGTACATGGCTGTTGGGTCCCCGACAGGTGGGCCCAACGATGTAGTATAAGATAACGTACTGTTCATACATTATGGCGTTGCAGGCAAAGGAGATCTCTCTTCTGGATTCCCTTGCCTGCTCCTGGAGTCCCTTGTTCATCATGTCCAGGCGCTGTCTTATCGGGACGATGCCAGACGTAGCTAGTGGCGTCGCCTGCCACGTAGCTTAACGGGCTGTGTAGCTTGCGGTGTAGGCGGCATGATGGAAAAGTGCCGTGCTGTCGTATCTATTTATTGCTGCAGACGGGCTCTGCGCGGGTGCGGCACAGGCGGCTGCACTGTGCACCTTGGTAATACGCGGTGCACAGTGAGGCCTGACAAAGGCTGTCCCGCGTGCCGCGGCGACAGAGCACGCCTCAACCATCCGCATTAAATGCGGTGGGTGGGCAAGTCTCCCAGCGGAAGACTCGCGCACGAGCCCGCGCCTCCGGGACATGTGGCGGTTCCGGACCCCCACGCAGTAAAGGGGGGGGGGTCCGGTCGGACACAGGAGGTCCCGGACCCCTATGGGGGGTCCGAGGCCTCAGTTGTTAGCTCGGAGCTTCCCTTCATTAGAGACACATGGCGTCTCCGGACCCATCCCCAGGAGGGGAACGGGTCCGGGGCCGTTGGCCTGGTGAGGGAAGAGCCTGACCCGTGGGGCCTGGCTACTCCGCCCTTTTCGCGCAGTTACGGATAACTACGCGGGTCCTGCCTTGCCGCAGTAAGAGTGGGTATCCCTGCTATAGGGTACCGACAGGGACTCAAGATCACTAAATTCTGTGTATGCAACAATTTATTTTACAAAGGAACTAGACTATCTGTGTTTGGTTTTGATTATTCGGTGAGCTGGATTTCAATCAGACTGCATGAAAGTAGCATCTAAAGTAGAAAATTGCATTCCTTGCTGCCATGATGCTGCTACAAGAAGAGGTCCTAGAAGCCTCCTAGGTCGATGTCCCGCTGTGGTAACCTTGACTCGATGCAACCAAGGAAACACCAAAATTGAACTCCCCCTCGCCAGATCGTGATCCTCCAGCAGGAATAGAGTTCCTAATCACCCAAATCGAAATTATGAAGCAAGAATAAAGGTCCTGGCCACCCAAAATTGAGATCAAGGAGCTAGAAACAAGGATTTCCCCTTCATAATTAGCTTGCTGCCACCACCGAGCTCGAGCTTGCTGCTGCCATTTGTTGTCAGAATATGAAGTTTGCCTCTACCCAAATCGATTGCCTGAACATAAATCGATCTTCGTGCTACTTACCCGAACATGCTCCGCCTAGCTGCCTCCACCCTGCTCTCGGGCTCGGCCGCACCGGCCGCGATCGGCGACAGCAGGAAGCAGCAGCTTCTACCCTGGCTGCTGTTGGCGCAGGTGGCCGCCATGGCGGCACCGCGTGCCAAATGCTGGACCTGGTCCACGCGAGCCTGACGGTGGCACAGCAGCTAGCAGACACCACGCAACAGCAACAGCAACAGCAGTAGCACCAGCCAGAGGACATGGCCGCGGCCAACTAACGCGCTCGGCTGCCGGGTCCAGAGGGGAGGGAGCGGGGGAGGCGTCGGGTCCACGAGGAGGCCTGCTAGCAGGCGGCGGAGGGCCCCAAGTCGTGCTCGGCGTTCCGCCGCGAGGAGGACGCCGAGAAGCGCACCGAGGCGGCTGCCCGCCGTGCCGAGAATCGCCGGCTCGAACAGTAGCAGCTCGCCGCCGTAGCGCGGCGCCCCGACCGCAAGGCCGCGCGTGTGGGCGGGCTCGAGTGCCAAAGGTCACTGAGGCCGAGCTGGCGCGCCACTGCGAGGAAGAGCAGCTCCGCCTGCAGCGCGAGGTCGAGGCAGCCAAGAAGCGACAGGCGCGCACTGCCGAGATCCGATTGCTGCTGCTCAAATCAATCCTATTGCTACCGAGTGTGGAGTTCCGCATAGGATAAGCTTTTCGATTTGGGCAGCAGCGAGCTGAAAAGAGCTTTCCTGGATTAGGCTTGCTCCAACGGTTCTCTGGAACCGCCCCCCCACCCTACGTAGGGGGAGCTTTAGGGGGAAATTCCCTCCAACGATTCCTCCCAAAGCTCCCCCTATATACGGGAGGTATATAGGGTGAGTTTTAACTCTCCCTATATTCTAATCACACTGTTTCTTCACGATATTAATCTCGTTTGAGCCCCGTAACATGATGATAATGCGTATTATGACAGTACAAATACTGTATGATTTTTTTAAATTCAAAAACAATAAATAAATAGTTAGTTAATGAGTGATAGTATATAGAAGAAATAGATATGGGGGGAATGGTTGGAGAGAAGGAGTTATAGGGGGAGGAATCTTTTGGAAGGAGGTAGTAAAATATAATAAATAGTACGGGGAGTTGGAGAGGGGGAATGATTGGAGATACCAGGACGGAGGAAGGGGAATCGAGCTGGAGTAGCAGGGAGGAAGGGGAATCGAGCAGCTGACGGACGGACGGACGGACGGCTCCGTTTTCCTGGTGGCGTGAGATTTGGAGGGGAAATGGGTGGGGTCAGGTTTCTAGATGGGGATGAAGGGATGGCATCCACGTGTACAGTACAGGGACACGGACGGAGACACGCAAAGGAGACGGAGAAGCCCCAGCCGTGGCAAGGAGGCAATGACGTAGAGGTTATTTCAATATGGATAGGCAAGAGATTCAGGGAGCTTGTTGGTTTCCTCATCGTTTGAGAACATTTTTATTTTTTACAGACCTTCTAACTAACTAAATTTATCTAGGATTATTGCTAGTCTGTTGGAGTTGCTCTAAATCATGAGATCCTTTAAATAATATCTTGTCACAAATCATGTCGATCCTAATGAAGTTCACACTTCACCGACAATGGTATTTAGGCTAATTCCAGTGGATGGTTTCATGTTGATGTTTCCAAGATAGCCATGTAAGTAAAAAGACTATGAAATAAAGTTTGAAACTATTCCTCCAATGCATAATTTTATGTTGTGGTTTTCTAGAATCTATGCTGCATTTAATTTCAAGACTCATAGAATGTTGGTATTTCGTGTAAAGAGAGTTTCATCTAGATGAAACTGATTTCTACTTTTTCTTCTTAAATTCTATACCATATCACATAATCCATTGTATGTTAATTAATATGCCCGAAACTCTTACATAATTCTCTAGCAATGCCCTTAGGCCGCAAATTGTGAACCAAGAAGCTGTGAAAATCCTATTGGCTGCAGTCAGCACTGAGTACCGTTAAAAGATTTGATTTTTTTCCAGGTACGGTACAAAACTCAATCCCCCAAACACTCAATAATCTCGAACAAAGAAACTTGAGCGCTAGGTCCTCACTAGATGCATGGCAGCCTCCTCAACGAGGACGGGGCCGGAGGAGAGGAGCCTCGTCCAGGTGACCACTCTCCGGGGCGCGTCGCGCGCTCGCGCACCGTACCCCACCCTGCCGCGTGTTCGCCGACACAGGCGCGCCGGCGTCGTCTAGGACACCACGTTCCGTCTGGTTGAGACTTCCGTCGAACATCTTGCACGAGTGACACGTTGAGCCGAGCCGAGCCTCAGTTGGACTCCTGCCCTCCTGCCAACGTAGAAGCTTTGGCCGGCTCACCGGCGAGGAATGGCACCGTGAACGAGGAGGACGGGGGCACTGTACGGCAACCCGAGACGGGGGTGGACACCCGCGACAGTAGTTTAAGCGGCCCTTCCATAAATCCAAATGAACTTTTTATAAATCTAAATAAATTCAAATAACATTTTCGTAAATCCAAACAACCTTTTCATTGGCGTTCTCCAATATCCCCGAGATCGAATCCAATCTCCTAAAGCGTCGATGAAAACTTTCCAATAGTCACTCTGTGATCTGTTCCCCGCTGAGAGAACCAAGTCATATCCACCAAGAAAAATCTACCCAGAAAATCTCACATATCGAAATGACCGGTTGAGATTATAGCATTATCGAATTCAACGATCCACAACGCAAGGCTTCAACGCCAGGCTCTCGCGCCTCTCGCCTCTCTCGCCAAATCACAGGGGCTCGCTAGTTTACGGGCGACCGTGAGGTTTGGTCCGTACGGTCGATCTTCCGATCATTTTTTTCTTTTTTTAATAACTTTTTTGTCGTTTTGTTATAAAAATTTTTCTGAAAAACTTTTCAAGAAAAAAAATTAAGGAAGCAAAAAAAATTAACGAGAAAAAATTTCAAGAAACAAACTAAAAAAAATTGACGAGAAAACTTTTACATTCAAAACAAAAAAAGCTTGGATAAAAACTTTTTGCATAAGAGAAGAAAAAAAAGCTCCGGTAAAATTTTTTTGCATCCAGAACAAAGAGAAAATCAGATTAAAAAAATTGAAAAAAATAGCAAACCGCCGTGCCGGCGAGCCAACTACCTGGACGGCGAGCCGCCGCGCCGAGCCTCCCCACCGCGCGGAGCATCCCCACCGGTGGCTCGCCTCCCTGTCGCGCCGCTGCCCTGTGGGCACGGAGCCCACCACTCCCGCCGCACCGCCCCTCCCCGTCGTCGCCGCCGCTCCGCCCCTCCCGCCAGCGCTCGGCCCCTCCGACCTCGCGCTCCATGGCTTGCAGATCTGCTCTGAGAAGGTGGAGAGAGAAAAAAGAAGGAAAAAGAAGCCAGGTGAAAGAAAAAGAAGTAGGAATGGAGGAGATAATGACTGTAGACCGCCAGAAGCGGAGCGAGCGGTCACCCGCAAAACCAACATTGGGCAAATTGCCTCCCGCCCTGCTTCGTCTTAACTGATTACCGATCCAAACCCTCGCTCCTTGCCATAGATCCGGCCGTCACCGCTGCCACGGCGCCGGTGGGGCGCGCAGCAGCAGGCCCCGACGCGCACGCGCCAAACCCTAGAGGTCATGGGCGCGGCCTTGGCTCGGGCGAGGTCTGGCCCCGGCGCCGCCGCCTTGGCGCGGGCACGACCAGCATCGCCGCCTCTCTTCGGCTGCTACACATTGGGATCTAATTGATTTAGGCGTCCTCTTGCTGACTCCATTATGTCCTTTCGAAATTGTTTTGAATTTGCTCAATCATTGTGATTGAGTTCATGATTTAGACCCAAACGACATGAATATGTTTATAGCAATGAATTAGCAGCACTTGCAGAGCTAAATGGGGGTCACATGTTTTGAATTGTTTATCGCTAACCTAGAATACCCAAAGAACAAGTCATAGAATACATAAACATATAAGAGAGGATTACTATTAGTATCAGTTTCAAGTGTTTCTGTCTATGCCTGTTTATGTACTTGTAGCAATGGTACTAGCTGAAATTTCCTATATAACTAGCACTGGCCCATCGTTTAATATTTCCCTTTGCATTTGTATAAAATGTTAAATCGTATTGTATGTGTCCCTAAGTACCTTCTTCTCATTGTGGATGGTTTTGCAGAGCACCACCCAGACACTCCAAACAGATGTTCAGAAGGTGGGTTTTTGATGCTCTTTCTTCTGCAGAGCAATGGCCTTACGTGTTCTCTTTTGCTCCAACAGCTGCACTTGGGTGATATAGTAATTTCTGTTGAAATAGCCCAATGGCGAGCAGAAGAAAGAGGCCAAATACTCGTGAGATAAGAATCTTCACGGTTGGTTAGAATCCTCATAGTTCTAAAGGTAAAGAGATGCAATAATGTCTCAGAACAGGTTGAGACCACTAGGTAATATGGTTGCAAATTATTGTCTTAATGAACTGACATGCAACTTGTTGTGGTGTGCAAACCCACAGCCGGGTGCGTAGTGCACCCGCCTAAACCCAGAGGGTGGGTACTCGGGGGTAGCTAGGATTAGCCCAATCTAGATACAAGAACATGATGAACACAGCAGGTTTAGAGTGGTTCGGGCCGCCGGAGCGTAATACCCTACGTCCACTGTGTGCTGTATTGCTTGTGCTCTCATGAGGTTGAGAGCGGGATTGTTCGGAGTAAATCCGAGCTTGTGTTGTGTCTGGCTTTACTTGGCCTTAGAGAGTGTCGAGTCTGTCTCGAGTGTGCAGCGAGCGCCTCCCTTTTATATCTCAAGGGAGGCGCGTACATGGCCGTTGAGTCCCCGACAGGTGGGCCCAACGATGTTGTATTTAATACGAATGGCCTAGCGCTATTATGGTGCTACACCTAGGAAAGATCTTATTCCAGGATTTCCTTACTTTGCCCGTGGGAATCTTACGTCCGGCATAGCCATGCCCTGTCTTGTCGAAACGGCGCCAGGGTGTAGCTTGCGGCGCAGCTTGCCGTAGCCTGCCGCGTAGCTGAACGGGCCGTGTAGCTTGCGGCGTAGGCGATATGATGAAAGGTTGTCGTGCCGTCGTATCCATTTAATGCGGCAGACGGGCTCTGCGCGGATGCGGCGCATGCGGCTGCACTGTGTACCTCGGTAATATGCGGTCTACAGTGAGGCCTAACAAAAGCTGTCCCGCGTGCCGCGGCGGCAGAGCACGCCTCAACCACTCGCATTGAATGCGGTGGGTGGGCGAGTCTTCTAGCGGAAGACTCGCGCCCGCGCCTATGCCTGCGGGACACGTGGCGCCCCCGGACCCCGCCCCGGCGGTATATTGGTTCAACGCCCGTGGGAGGTCCGGACGGACGCGGGGAGGTCCCGGACCCCTATGGGGGGTCCGCGCCCTCGGCTGTTGGCGCGGAGCTTCCTCTCCTCAGGGACACGTGGCGTCACCGGACCCGTCTCAGAGCGGGGAACGGGTCCGGGGCCGTTGGCCCGGTGAGGTAAGAGCCTGACCCCCTAGGGCCCGGCTGCTCCGCCCCTTAGGGCGTAGTTATGGATGACTGCGTGAGTCCTGTCTTGATGCAGTAGGAGTGGATATCCCTGCTACAGGGTACCGACAGTGGCCCCCGAGCCCACCTCGGGAAAGGCTACAAACCCGCAGGTGGGGCCACTACTATGATCTGGCTCTGCATAACTTGAAGCCTCTAGCGTTAGACAGTGCGCGCTGCAGGAGTCTTGTCCGGCTTTGACCATCCATCGGGTTCCCTACTAGCCCATCACAATGCAACGGCTCACTGACTCAAGGCCCCCACGCACAGTGGTGCGCCTAGTCACGCGTACGTCGCTCGGCACAACTGCCGCCGGGGTAAAAGGAATTCTTTTCCGCCAGTGTGGTTCCCAAAAGGTCTGACCCTGTCAGCGCTCATACAGGTGTGTTGGTTCGGCTTCCACCTCGTTCTGCGCGCACACGCGACGGTTCGAATCCCCCCTTTTCACACATTCGTTTGTTACCCGCCTCTCCTGACAGGAGGGCCTGGGCCCCCTTGTCATGGACCGGGCGGCTAACACCAGGCGTGAGCGTTGCTTGACTTCCAGCGACGGTTTCAGGGTGCGCCGGATGGATCAGACTTCATAAAGGGCCAAACCGCATACCGCAGTTACTTTTCCGCATTCGCCTTCTTCCTTCCAAACCTTTGCGCCCTTTTGCCTTCGAGCCTCCTCGTTTCCAAACCGAGGCGGAACTGAACATGGTGCGCCGCCTGCTCGGGTGGAGTCCACAGGAGACTGCCTGGGGAATTCGAGCAGGCTCGGTTCCCCTCGGCGATCTGTGCGCCGGGGAATTTGTGCTGTTTATTTCGCACATTTCCACCGGCGTGGGGCTCCCGATTTCTTCGTTCTTCCTGCTACTGCAGGAAGATTTCGGCCTCCTGCTCCAGCATCTCACGGCCCACTCCATCCTTCTGACATCGATCTTCGTTCACCTATGTGAGATGTTCTTGGGGGTGCGGCCCTACGTCATTCTCTTCCGCCACTTCTTCGTCCTGGTGAAGTCCGGGAAGAGCAAGGATGAAGTGGGGGCGTACTACTTCCAGACGAGGAGCGATCTGCAGACGCCCTACATCCCCGGGCTTACTGGTGGGAAGTGGTAGGATTGGCACAAGGAGTGGGTGATCGCCACCACCGAAGCCAACGAGAGCCTCGTCCTGCCGACCGAGGGATCCGCCTCCGACTGCCAGTCCTAGAGGGCCAAGCTGTCACTGCCGTCGGAGTTTGACCCCGTGCTGAGCAACATCAGGACGCTGGCGGAGAGAGGCCTCACCTCGCTGCACGTGCTCGGGGACTTCCTGAAGCGCCGGATCGCCCCTCTGAAGCAGCGGCCGCGTCCTGCCTGGAGCTTCACCAGACTCCAAGACTGCAGCAGGACCCACCGCGGGGAGGGCAGCAATCTGACCCAGGAAGGCCTGGAGGTCGTGGTGCGGGCGGTGACGGGGGAGATCTTCGTCCCAGATCACCTGATCCTCCCTCAGGGCGTCGTTCCCCTCTGCGAGGACTCGAGCTTGAGGGCTGCGGTGCTGGCCACTCTGCCGACCCTCGACGACGGTGGGCTAGCGGCGCGCCAAACTGGGGGCGACCCGGACCGTGGGATCCGGATCCCCAGTGCGTCCGAGGAACAGGCCATGCCCGAGTGCTGCAGGGTCTGGCCCTTCTGCCAAGGGCAAGCAGGCCATGGCTGGTAGCTCCGCCGTGAGCGGTCCCAGCCAGGCCTGAAGCAGCTCCGGCGCATCGCCGGAGGAGGTGAGCCGGCGCAGGTTGCACTGTAGCGACGGGACCCCAGTTATGGAACCCACTGCAAAGCGTCAGAGGGCCACTGAGGACGCGGGCTAGGGTAGCTCCCGGGCCCGCGGCTCACGCGGGACCCCTGGAGTGGCCGCGCCGCCACCACCACCGCCGGGAGGTGCCTCTCCCCGGCAGCAGCAGCCTCCACCACCACCGCCGCCACCAGGGCAGCTGCAGCAGCCACAAGGTGCGCCTCCGCCGCCGCCACGATAGCAGCGGTCCCCCAGCCTCCGTGGACGCTGGAGACCCGGCGTTTCGGGGTAAGTGTTCTTCCATTCACTTCCCTTATTCCCGGAGCTTCGCTTTTTGCTGAAGGGTTTCTTCTCTTCGCTTGCCTGGGCCTCTCGCCCAGGCAGATCTTCCGCCACCGCTGGCTCGTCAGCGGGGGTCTAGGCGACCGGTGCTTCGGTGGCAACGGCGGAAGCGACGGTGGATGTGGGAACCTCGGGTACGGTGACCTCCGCTAACCCGATGGCGCCCAACGCGGTGGCAGCAGATGCGCCAGTGCCAGGCACAGCAACGCCCGACGTGGTGGCCCCCGAGGCCCCGGCTATGGCGGCAGACGCGTCGACACTGGGCTTGGCGACGGCAAGCATAGCGGCAGCGGACGCAGCAGCGGCAAGCACCTCGGCACCCGTGGGCCCGTCGTCTGTGCCAGATGTCCCCACCCCCAGCTCCCAACCTACAGCAGAGGAAGAGCTGGAGGTGGTCTCTGGTAGGGGCTCTTGCAGGTTCCCCCAGAGGAGGATGCGGTTCCCCTCCCCCGGGTGCTGGTCCGGGTCCGGCGGACGATAGAAGAGGTGACTTCTACCGCCGAGGCAGCATTCCGGCGGGAGTGGGAAGCTCTAAAGAGTCAGCGTCTACGCCTCTGTGACTGGCACATCTGCCTGGAGGAGCGCACGAAGGCCGAGGCCTCCCATGCTGCCGCTACCCGGTCCGAGCTTGAGGCCGACCTTGAGTCCTACAGGAAAGGGCTCCGGAAGGTGTTCGACCGGGAGCTCGCGGCGGCGGGACGGGAGAAAGCTCTGGCACTGCGGGAGGAGGCTATTGCCAAGGAGGAGGCCAGCCTTGCAGCCCAGCGATCCGAGCTTGAGTCTCATAGCCAGGGACTCGAGGTCTGCAAGCAGGAGCTCGACAAACTCTTTGAGTCCCTGCATCAATGGCGCCAGGAGCTGCAGGAGACCGCCATCCAGCAGGATGTTGCCGAGAAGGAGCTCGAGGAGGAGAGGAAGTCCCTTGCTCGGCGGGAATCCCTCACCACCAGCATGGAGCAGGCCCTTGCGTGCCAGCGCGAGTGTCTTAAGACCCTGAAGGTGTCAGCCTCGCTCCAGGAGAAGACCCGCCAGTTGGAGGTGGCTCAGGCGGCACTGGAGGCCCAGGTGCAGGAGGCGGTCCAAGAGGCAGCCCGGAAGATGCAGGAGGAGCAGCGCATGGGGGCCCAGCGAATCATCGACTCAGCGGGCGAAGCAAGCTCAGCTCTGGTGCCACTTGGAATGAGTCCAATCCAAGTAGCGGAGCGGCCAGCTTCAATTGCTGACGTCCTCCCGGTGCTGAACTCTGCTTTAGAGAGACTCCGGCGCCTGGAGCCGATCCTCGCTGGCCACCTTGAAGCCGAGGGCCGTGAGCTGTGCCGGATGGTGGCGGAGTACATTTTGACTTGCCTCCGGAGCCACGACCCTGCCATCTCGCTAGCCCCCGTCGTCGATGGTCCTGTGGCGGAGACGGAAGCCTCCGCTCGGGAAAGCGTGCGGGAGGTCATCGACTTTGTTGCGGGAGCCTGCAGATTCCTGAGCTGGACCATCACAGCAGTAGAACTTTTATTTTTTGTGTTATGTAAAAACATTGTACTTGTTGAAATTTTAATAGAAGAAATTTCAACTTAGCTATTTTTCAGTTGCTCTGGTTTGCGGTATGCAGTACCCCGGCGCCCTGGCCCCCTGGTAGATAGGTTCAGTTGTTAGAACCTATCTGCCATCCGAGCCGAGAAGACGCTCCGGACCCCCCTATGAGGTTGAACAAGTATTCTTGGGCAGAGGTGTAGCACAGATTGTAAGTCAAACGAGCGACTTATTCCCTGAATAGCAGAAAAAACTACAGAGAGGAAAATCAAACTCGCTGGGATGGTAGTAATGATACTGCAACTTAGCTGTTTGACGCATGAAGAATCGATCCTTGGTATTTGGCTCAAAGCGTACGCTCCGGGCCCCCTGGGAGACAGGCTCAGTTGTTTGAGTCTGTCTACCACCGAGACTGGACCTCGATCTGCATGAATCCTTAAAGCAGATGCCAGGGCCCCCTGGTAGGTAGGCTCAATGGTTTGAGGTTAGCTACCACCATTCAAGGCTTAACCTGCATACCACTCAAAGTCAAAGCTTAGTAGCAGGCTCGCGGGACCTATTCTGAACCGGCCCCCAAGCTAGTATGAGGTCCGTAGCTCCGGATACGCAGGTCCAGGCAGCACGATGCTTGTTACAGAGTGGTGGAGTGTGTAGGCTTAGGGTACGAAACCAGGCTAAGCCGCTACACAGGGCTCCGGACCACTCCAGGAAACAATCATGACTTTACTGGACCTGGCTCCGACGTTCCGGACCCCTCCCTAGTAGTGGGTGAGGCCATTCTGTCGTACTCGATCCTTTGAGATATGGAGCTGGACCTGCCGTGTAGGACTTAGGAAGCCAACCCTTGAGCTAGAACGAGGTCCGGGCCCCTAATTACCCAGCTCCGGGTACTAGAGCACTCGTTACAGCGTGGTGGAGCGTGTAGGCTTTGGGTACGGAATCGGCTAAGCGGCTACACAGGACTCCGGACCACCCCAGGAAACAAGCATCCCCTCTCCAGAGCAGGTCCCTAGGGGTCCAGACCCCTCTTCCAGCACCATGGGGGTCCGGGCCTGTACGGCAGTCCGGCAACTCAATACAGATCTTAGATGTAGCGACAAGAGTGGAAGTCCGCGCGGGGGTTAGAAAGGGAAAAGCTCGAGAATCAAAATGCGAAATAAAATTTTGACACAAAGACAGAACTGGGAGCAAATCTTTCCTTTGCAACTTGATATACATGGCTTACACGATGGATGCCAGAGGCCGGGTTTATGAGGTCGGACCTCTACCGCTCTGGGCCGTGCGTTAATGCTAGCTGATGGTGCGATGGATACCAGAGGCCGGCTTTACGAGGATGGACCCCCAACGCTCTGGACCGCACGCTAATTCTATCTTATTACAAAGGAAAAATTTATTTCCTGCTCTTTATAAGTGTAAAACTTACGCAGATGCTCTATGTTCCATGGGTTGGGTAGCGGCACCCCTTCTTCTATGGCATTGCGAACGCATCCGGGCCAGCATTCTTCTGTAACCTTGAAGGGACCCTCCAAGCTGGGGGAGAGTTTGTGGAGCCCTGCTTGGTTCAGGATCCGCCTTAGGACGAGGTCCTCAGCCCGGAGCTCCCTACTGTGCACGAACCGTTGATGATAACGCCTGAGTGCCTGGTTGTAGCGTGCATTTTGGATTGCTGCTCGCCACCTTCGTTCGTCAACGAAGTCCACATCCTCATGCCGCAGTTGTTCCTGCATGGATTCGTCAAAAGCCTGGACTCGGGGTGAGCCCAGGTGAATTTCCGGGGGAAGGCATGCTTCAGCCCCGTAGACCAAGAAGAATGTGGTCTCCCCGGTGGCTCGGCTGGGTGTGGTCCGGTTGCCCCATAGCACGCACGGAAGCTCATCAACCCATTTTGCACCATGTTTCTTCAAGCAGTTATAGGTGCGGGTCTTGAGTCCCCTAAGGACCTCTGCATTCGCTCTCTCGACCTGTCCATTGCTACGGGGATGTGCCACGGACGCAAAGCATAGCTGGATGCCGATGTCCTCGCAGTACTCTTGGAAGAGTCTGCTTTTGAATTGGGTCCCGTTGTCCGCGATGATGCGGCTTGGGACGCCAAACCTGCACACAATGGACTTGAGGAATGCGACTGCTGATTTTTTGGTGATGTTCACCACAGGGATAACCTCCTGCCATTTTGTGAATTTGTCAATGGCAACGTAGAGGAACCGGTACCCGCCGATGGCCCGGGGGAACGGCCCTAGGATATCCATGCCCCATACGGCAAATGGCCATGAGGGCAAGATCATTTACAGAGCTTGAGCCGGTGTGTGTATTTGCTTTGCATGGAACTCGCATGCTTTGCAGGACCTTACCAGCTCAGCTGCATCCTGGAGTGCTGTCAGCCAGTAGAAGCCATGCCGAAAAGGCCTTACCAACAAGCGTGCGAGATGAGGAATGACTTTCACACTCGCCTCCATGGATCTCCGTGAGCAACTCGCGGCCCTCTTCCTGGGAAAAGCACCGCATGAGGATACCATTGGCGCCATGGCGGTGGAGATCCCTTTCTACCACCGCGTAGCGTTTAGTCAATCGTACTATACGCTCAGCGGACACATCATCATCAGGAAGGATATTGTCTTTCAGGTAGTCCCGGATCTCGGAGATCCATGCATCGGGACCTCCCTGAGCAGGTGGGAGTGGCTCTATGAGGTCTCCGGGATCCTCAATAGCGCACACAACCCTGGGCGGGCACCACAGATGGAATGCCGCCGGGACCGCTAGCTTCGAGGTGCTAGCTTGGTACCCTTCACCCAGCTCGGTAGGCTGGGCGGTAGGTCTTAGCAACCGTCTTTCGAAGATGCCCTCGGGCACGGGTGCCCAGGTAGATGCTCTCGCGGAGAGATCATCTGCTGCTGAGTTGAATTCACGGGGAACATGTTGCAGTTCCAAGGCGTCGACGTCCTTCTCGAGCTTTCTCACGTGAATGAGGTATGCCACGAGCTGGGGATTGTTGCAGCTGCAATTCCCCCGGACCTGCTTGATGATCAGCTGATAATCTCCCTTCACCAGGAGCTGCCGGACCCCGAGAGGCAGGGCTTGTGTCAGGCCAAAGATCAAAGCTTCGTACTCTGCCATGTTGTTGGTGGCCTTGAATTCAAGGTGCACCATATACTTCAGCTGATCTCCGTTTGTGTCGATGAGGACCACACCAGCTCTAGTCCACTGCTTGCGGAAGGACCCGTCGAAGAAGAGTGTCCAGTGGGGCTCGGTGAAGACTGGTGTCCTGACTTCTGGCTCCGAGGGTCCAGCGTTGAGGTTCGGACCCCCAGAATTGCTTGGGGAAGGAGTCCGTTCTGCTATGAAATCAGCCAGGATTTGGCTTTTGACTGCATGGCGGGGCTGGAAGTCCAGCTGGAACTCAGCCAACTCTGCTGCCCACTTGGCGATGTTGCCCGTGGTGTTGGAGTTGTGCAGGATCGATCTCAGCGGATAAGAGGTCACTACGACAACTCTGTGAGCCTGAAAATAGTGACGCAGTTTCCTGGATGCAATAAGTATGGCATAGATAAGCTTATGCGTCTCAAGATACCTGGCCTTCGCCTCGTGGAGGACTTCGCTGACATAGTAGACTGGCTTCTGGATGGTCCGGACCTTGGCCACCGTGTCCGGCTCACCCTTATCCACCGCGTCAGGTCTTTAGGCCCCCAGCGGTTCTAGGTTCCCACTGGGTCGAGGCTCCTCCAGACCCCCTTGTCCAGGGTCCGGACCTTCAGACAGAGGAGTGGATGCCGGACCCCCATGTCCGTGGTCCGGCTCACCACCCTTGGCCGGGGAGACCCTGGTGTCACCCTGGCGAGCTAGCTCCGTCCTCTCGGCCACCAGCACCATGCTAACTGCCTCTGCAGACGCAGCAAGATATAAAAACAACGTCTCACCTGGCTCTGGAGCCACCAACACTGGCAGTGAGGTGAGGTGCTGCTTTAGTTCCTGGAAGGTTTGTTCAGTCTCTTCAGTGCAAGAGAATGGACCGGACCTCCTCAATAGCTTGAAGAAGGGGAGGGCCCTCTCAGCCAGCCTCGAAATGAAGAGGCTAAGTGCGGCCAGGAGGCCTCATCGCCTCGATTGCCTTGATCTTGGCTGGGTTTGCCTCGATGCCTCGATGTGAGACCAGGAAACCAAGCAGCTTCCGTGCCGAGACGCCGAAAACACACTTCTCGGGATTTAGCTTCGTGCGTGTGGCGCGCAGTCGGTCGAAGACGAGGGACAGGTCCTCAACTAGTGTTGACCCTACCTTAGTCTTGACTACAATGTCATCGACATATACCTCAACTATATCTCTAATTAAATTACAGAAAGTTTTATTCATAGCTCGCACAAACGTGGGTAAGGCATTCCGCAGACCATATGGTATGACAATATAGCAATAAAGTCCATCCACTGTTACAAAAGCAGTATGTTTCCTATCCTCTCCAGACATCTGAATCTGGTGGAAACCAGAGTATGCATCTAGGAAAGACAAAAGGTCACACCCGGAGTTGGAGTCCACAATCTGATCGATACGTGGAAGTGGATAGGGGTATCTGGGACATGCCTTGTTGAGGCTGGTGTAGTCGATGCACATCCGAAGCTTCCCGTTGGCCTTTGGGACGACGACCGGGTTGGCCAACCACTCGGGGTGGTGGACCTCCTCGATAAAGCCAGCGTGTAGCAGCTTGCGGACTTCTTCGCGGATGAAGTTCTGCCGCTCCACGGACTGCTTCCGAGGATTCTGGCGTACCGGCATGGCATCGGGGTAGATCCTCAGATGGTGCTCGATCACTTCCTTGGGAATCCCGGGCATCTGTGACGCTTCCGAGGAGAACACGTTCACATTTGCCCGGAGGAAAGTGATGAGCGCGTGTTCCTATTTCTCCTCCAGGTTTCCTGCGATGCGGGTGGTCCTGGAGGAGTCCGCTCCGATCTGCACGGTCTTCACGGGAACATTGTCCGGGTCGGACGGTTGAACCTTATGTGCCCTGGCAGGCACCTTGGCTCGCGAGGTGGATGGGTCCTCCTCGGATCGTGCAGCCTCTACCGCTAGAGCATGCAGTTTCTCAACTGCAGCGACGGCGGCGGTGCGGTCATCCCGCACGGTGAGGACACCGGCAGGGGAAGGCATCTTCAGGACCAAATACCCGTAATGGGCAATGGCCATGAAGCGGTAGAGAGCCGGCCTGCCAATGATGGCATTGAACGGGAGGTTCACCTCCGCAACATCGAACTGGACGCTCTCTGTGCGAAAATTCTCCTCGGTCCCGAATGTGACCATCAGAGTGATGCTCCCCAGAGGGAACACCGGATGTGGGCCCACTCCAGAGAATGGGCGAGAGGGAGTCAGCTTGGACTCCGGGATCTGCAGCTGCTTGAACGCTGCATAGCTGATGACGTTGAAGCCTGCCCCACCATCAATCAGCACGTCATAGAGCCTGATGTTGGCAATGACAGGGGCGGTGACTAGAGGTAGTACACCAGCCCCGGCCATATTCTCCGGGCAGTCAGATGGCCCGAAGGAGATGGTGGTGTTCCTCCACCTGTGGTGCGGCGCCGCCTTCGGGACCCCCAGCTTCGCCGAAAGGACCTCTCGGCGAAGGGTCTTCACGTCCCGCCGGGAGACAAGCACCCAACTTCCGCCGTACGTTACGTACAGCTTCTTGCGGCGCTCCTCATTGTCAGAGTCGAAGTTGACGTGGCTTTAAATGCCCTTCAGCTCCCGAGCGGGGGATTGGTACCCCAACTCCTTCTCCCCGGCAGTGGCCTCACTGTCGGAGGCTTTCTCCTTGCCAGACCGCTGGCGAGGAGGGGGCGAGTCTTCCTTGGAGGCCTGCTCACGCCGCCCACTGACCCGCTTCGCGAGTTTCTGGATCTCGTGGCAGTCAGCAGCACTGTGGCGAGCGGTGGGATGAACTGGGCATGAACCTCCGTTGCCACCTTGCTGGCATGGACACTTGCCATGCGCATTCTGGCCCCCAGCCGTTGCCGCAGCAGCTGGTGCCGTTGCTGCAGCGACTGGACCGCCGGCTTGTGGCTCCCCGCGACCCCAGTTCTTGTTCTTCTTTTTCTTGCCACCGCCCTGGATGGTAGCTCTGGAGCCACCAGCCCTGGCGTCTCCGTCTTGGGGGGCTGAGTGCCATGCGCGGCCCTCAGTGGCCCTGGCACACTTGTCAGCCAGGGAGAAAAGCATGGTAACGCTTTCCACCTCGTGTGTCGCCAGTTTATCGAGCATCTTCTCACCACGTACCCCCTGACGGAAAGTAGTAATGATAGATGTGTCAAAAATACAAGGAATGGTACCCCGTACCTTGGTGAAGCGCGAGATGAATGCCTGGAGCGTCTCTCCGGGTTTCTGCCTCACGGCATGGAGGTGACCTTCCACACCATGCTGCTAGTACACAGTGGTGAAGTTCGCAGTGAACCTCACACAGAGCTCATCCCAGGACTGAATCGTCCCAGGAGTGAGGTTCATGAGCCAAGTCCGGGCTGGCCCAGTCAAGGCTACATGAAAGTAGCTCACCATGACAGCGTCGTTAGCACCAGCTGCTGTGATGGCGGTAACGTACACCTGCAGGAATTCCGACGGATTAGTGGTACCGTCGTACTTCTCCGTCAGGTGCGGGCGGAACTTGGACGGCCATGCCACCACGCGGAGGTGATCCGCTAGCGCAGTGCAACCCACCCCAGCCACCGGGGTGCCCGCCTGTATCCGGGCGTTTCCCGGAGGCTTGGGTGCCGCTGCATCCAAGTCGGCGTTGAGGTTGCGGCCCTCGATGTTGAGGCGGCGTTCTCGCGCCCTTTTGACGGAGATGCGGGCGTCCTCACCCGTGCGCTTGCGGTTGAGCTCCGCCCACAGGTCTTCTGTTCGCGCACCCCTCACCGTGGGGGAGCGCACGGATGCCGACGCACTGCCCTGGCGCTGGAGGTAGGGTACCACCGCATTGCCAGACGGAGGTCGTTGCCAGTCCTTACAAAACTGGGGGAGGCCTGAGCCAGATGGAGGAGACGGTCAACGTCGTCCCGCCACTGCCTCAGGGCGTCTGGCGAGGCTGCAGCAATCGGAGGGTTTCGAAGCAACTCCCTAGCTGCTGCCAGTGCTCTGCCGCTTGCAGCTTGTGAGGGGGCCCTTGACGGGCGCCCTGACTCTCGCCGACGTGCAGTGCGCGCCGCTGCCGACGGTGGCTGCTCCACGGGCATGGTTTCCCCTGGCGCAGGAAGGCGAGAGGCGTGTGGCGCGGATGACGCCACACCCTCCGTCATCTCCACGTCGTCGTCGTGGTGGGAGTGCTCAACCACCCAAACCATGGAGATGAGCAAGGGATGAGCTAAAACTAGCTAAAGCCCTCCCCTACCTGGCGCGCCAAATGTCGTGGTGTGCAAACCCACAGCCGGGTGGCGTAGTGCACCCGCCTAAACCCAGAGGGTGAGTACTCGGGGGTAGCTAGGATTAGCCCAATCTAGATGCAAGAACATGATGAACACAGCAGGTTTAGAGTGGTTCGGGCCGCCGGAGCGTAATACCCTACGTCCACTATGTGTTGTATTGCTTGTGCTCTCTAGAAGTTGAGAGCTGGATTGTTCGGAGTGAATCCGAGCTTGTGTTGTGTCTAGCTTTACTTAGCCTTAGAGAGTGTCGAGTCTATCTCGAGTGTGCAGCGAGCACCTCCCTTTTATATCTCAAGGGAGGCGCGTACATGGCCGTTGAGTCCCTGATAGGTGGGCCCAACGATGATGTATTTAATACGAATGGCCTAGCACTATTATGGTCCTACGCCTGGGAAAGATCTTATTCCGGGATTTCCTTGCTTTGCCCGTGGGAATCTTCCGTCCGGCATAGACATACCCTATCATGTCGAAACGGCGCCAGGGCGTAGCTTGCGGCGCAGCTTGGCGTAGCATGCCGCGTAGCAGAATGGGCCGTGTAGCTTGCGGCATAAGCGGTATGATGAAAGGGTGCCGTGCTGTCGTATCCATTTAATGCGGCAGACGGGCTCTGCGCGGATGCGGCGCATGCGGCTGCACTGTGTACCTCGGTAACATGCGGTCTACAGTGAGGCCTAACAAAAGCTTCCCCGCGTGCCGCAGTGGCAGAGCACGCCTCAACCACCCGCGTTGAATGCGGTGGGTGGGCGAGTCTTCCAGCAGAAGACTCGCGCCCGCGCCTATGCTTGCGGGACACGTGGCGCCCCCGGACCCCGCCCCGGCGGTATATTGGTTCTACGCGCATGGGAGGTCCGGATGGACGCGGGGAGGTCTCGGACCCCTATGGGGGGTCCGAGCCCTCGGCTGTTGAAGCGTCCCCTCATAAGAGAAGACTTAAATGTGTTACAAACATCAGTCCCAGGAGGCTGATGACACATTTATTATATCAGATGGTTCATTACCGTACAACTCAACGCGGTAGTGAGCAGAGAAGTGCCACTATCGCGAGGATTACAATCCATACACACGCAACAATATTAAATATAAAAAGAAAATCATCAGAGTCTTGCACCATGCAGTATCTCCTGCGGGTGACCCTAATCCACAGGCAAGGCTGGGTGCAGTACGGTACCCCTACTCAACGTCGTCAGGTACAAAGTCTGGATCTTCTTCTGTAAAAATAAAGAATGGGGTGAGTACAAACGTACTCAGCAAGTCCAACCACACCCACGGAGGGAGGTATAAACAGAGTATAATGCATAGGGTAAATCAAGGATAAGACTAGGGTTCGATTTGCGGAAAGCAATATTTTATGCAGGGGCTCGTTTGAAAGAAAGCATTTTTAAAATCAGTTCTCTTATACCGAGTAACACCAAGGGTTGATCCTCACAGGATCCAAATTTTAAGACTGCTACCGGAATCCTCGTCCGCCGTAGCACACGGCACAACTGCCGGACACATTTCCAAAACAACTCACGCCAACCCATCCCATAGTAAGCACTAGTTGTGAGACCACACTGTAACTCGCCCAGTACCATGGGTACGGCTATTCGAATAGATTCTTAACTCTGCAGAGGTGTGCAACTTTACCCACAAGCGGGGTACCGCAACTCGATCACCTTAGTGTCGGTGCAGATCCCAACAAAGCCATTACCCACCTTAGCTAGACCTAACTAGCCATCACGGGATGCACCAAGGGGTCATCGACCGTTCACCTAGGTTTAACCGGGGCATAAGTCACTCGGGGCTTATCCCTTCTCCTTAGTCACCCGTTGCTCTCAGCTCTCCTGATGGCTATCAGACTAACTAGTGGGATTTATGCTAAGCCGTTGCCCATACAACGGTGGAGTGGTTTGCACGATAGTGGAGTTAGGTGAGATGTAACACCAACTCGGTCCTTAGGGGTGACAAGATGGATATCTCCCTTCCTTGCCCTGCCAAACCAGCACGAGCACACCAAATGGCAAATCACAATGAAATGCCATCCATCCCGTCTAGACTCATCTTTCAAAAATCCACTTTTATCCCCTCCCACACACGCACTTTTTCTTTATAAAACATGTTGTATAAAGTACCAGGTCCTAAGCATTCTAGTATCGATTAACGTCCAAGCAAAATAAGACATTAATCTAGGTGGTCAAGGAATGATCATAACAAATCAAGGGGTGGCTATCCAACCATATTTTCATGCAAGAAAAACATATGCAAAATTTGTAAAACAGGCTAATAGGTTGTGTTTATAAAAACTAGGACAAAAGCATGCATCAAAGGATGGGATTGAACTTGCCGTCTTCGAAGCCTTCGAGAAGGTCCTGGTCGAAGCACTGTCCTTCGGGCTTGGGATCGAGGAACTGGTTCTCATTTGCTAGCTCGCAGTACTGCTCGTCAACGGGCTCTCCTTCGTTCACACCGTGGTCTACGACACGTACAAACAAACATACAATCAAGACACAGAAAAATAAAAATTTATCGTTGAGCTCGAATCGGAAACACATAAGATATGGAGTACGGAGTAATATTTTCAAGCGGTTTCCTAATGGAATGGTCAAACCTAAGTTGTGAAAGTCGTGGTAAAGTTTCGGGTTGATCAGAGTTCATTTGGTGCATAAAATGATAGGTTTTATAAAGGTTAAGGGGCTAGATTAGGAATCAGGGACCTAGTTGTAATTATTCTCGAGAAGGCAGGGGCCTGTTTATAATTTTTGGAAACATCTGGATCATTCTGGAAAGATCAGGGGTCTATTTAGAATTAAGTTTATACGAGGGGAGGGTTTATTTTGAAAAAACTAAAGGGAAAAGGTTTCTTTTGCAAAATGGCTAAAAGCGGGGGACTCTTTAAGAAATAGAGAGAAGGGGAGGGGCTTAAGGGCAAAATGGCCACTCTTTCCCCTTCCTCTCAACGCAGAGCAGGGGAGGGGCGCTTGGCGCGTCGGCGGCGGCTCTCGACGGCAGCCTAGGGCACTGCGGCGACCGGAATCAGGGGGAAAAGGGAGAGGGAAGCTTGTGGGGTTGATTCCCCCCTTGATTTCAGGGAAGGGGCCCGCGATGAGGGCAGCCATGGCGGCGGGCGGTTCTGGCCGGCGCGGCGGCGGCGCTGCAGAGCCTGGTGATGGCCGGGGTTAGGGGGAGGAGCACGAGGGAGCCTCGGGGAGTTGATTCCTCCGCTCACCTTGGGTGATGGCGGCCTGTGAGTGGCCCTCCACGGCGGCGGGCAGAGCTCGACGACAATGGTGGTGGCGGCGGTGCTGGGAGCTCGGAGAGAAGGGGCACAGGGGCGGTGTGGCTCGTGGTGGTGGCTGTGGAGCTCGGGGGTGCCCTTCGGCCCCTTTTATTGGCGGCCAAGGCAGTGGAGATGGGAGCGGGGCGGTGGCCGGCGGGGCAAGCTCTGAGGGCGGCGTTAATGGTGTGGGGCGGGTGCTGCCGGAGTGGTTACGTCACCGGGGTGGTGTAGCGTTGACGCGGTGAGTGTGCCGAGGCGAGCACAGGTGACGCGACGCCTCGGGCAGGTGGCGCTGTGCGGGCGTCAACGGCGGTGGCGTGTCTGCGCAGCGGAGCTCGCTTCACGTGGCGGACCGGGCGCAAGCGGCGAGGCGCGGCACTGCCGGCGAGCGCGTGCGCGCGGGCGGGTGGCCGGTGTCGCGGCTCGGTGAGGTCGGGCGTGCGCGCGCGCGTCGCGGCACGGGCGTGAACAGAGGGGGCCGAGGGGTGTCTGGCGCGGTGGAGTGCGCGGCCAGGGGGCGTGCGGAGCAGGGGCTGGCCAGGAGCGTGGCCGGCGTGCTGTGCAGGGAGAAAGAAGAGAGAGGGAAGGGAGGAGGAGGAGGAAAAAGAAAAAGAAAATGGAAAATCGAAAAGAGAAAAGAAAAGATAATGGGAAAGAGAGAGAGAGAGAGAAAAGGGGGGCAGGATTCGCGCCGATCGCGGCGCCGACCGCGACTACACGCGCACGTGCGTTGGTCGGGCGTGGCGCGGCGGTTGGTGATGCGCGGCACAGGAAAAAGAGAGGGCCGTAACAGGGATTGGACATCAGGATGTTCGGAACAGGGAAGGCTCCCGAAATATTAGGGTTAGGGCTTTAGGGAAAAACTGGAGCTCAACGATGAAAACGGTTTTTTTGAAAATATTAAGCGTACGATTTGATTTGGTGAATTTTGGGATGTTACAAACCTACCCCACTTAAAATGAATATCGTCCTCGAGATTCGGCTGGCTCCTAAACAAGTGGGGAAACTCCTTCAGAGCGTCTTCGCGTTCCCACGTCGCTTCTTCTATTCCGTGTCTGCTCCACTGAACTCTGCATGTCCGTACTTCGGAGTTTCTGGTTCCTCCTGGTGACAGTGTCTAGAATCTTAACCGATACCTCCTGGTATCGCAGGTCTGGCTGCGGATCTATCGTTTTAACTGGCACGTGTTCTGCTTCGGGTACCCTCAAACACCTTCTTAATTGTGAGATGTGGAACACCGGGTGTATATCCGACATTTCTTCTGGTAGCTCTAGGCGGTATGCTACTGCTCCAACTTTCTTTAGAACTCGGTATGGTCCAATGTACCGGGGGGCCAATTTCCCTTGTACCTGGAATCTTCGGGTTCCTCGAATGGGTGACACCTTGAGATACACGAAATCTACTGGGTTGAAACTTATTTTCCGTCTTTTCTTGTCGGCGTAGCTCTTCTGTCGGGACTGGGCTGCTTTTAGCTTTTCTCTAATCTCAGCAACTCTTTCTTCTGCTTCTTTTATGAGTGCGGGCCCGACTAGGGCACGTTCTCCAACTTCTGACCACATCAACGGTGTTCTGCACTTCCTTCCATTGAGGGCTTCGAACGGTGACATGCCTAAACTTGCTTGGTACCCGTTGTTGTATGAGAACTCGGCATAGGGTAAACTCTGCTCCCAATCTTTGCCATAAGTGAGGACACACGCTATCAGCATATCTTCCATAATCTGGTTTACCCTTTCTGTCTGGCCATCTGTCTGCAGGTGATAAGCGGAGCTAAAATCTAACTTGGTGCCCATGGCTTTATGCAAACTTTTCCAAAATCTAGAGGTGAACTGGGTCCCTCTATCTGAAACAATTCGGCTGGGCACACCATGCAACTTCACTATGTTTTCCACATAAAGCTTGGCTAGCTTCTCTCCGCCGTAATTTGTTCGTACGGGTATGAAATGAGCTGATTTAGTAAGTCGATCCACTATTACCCATATGGAGTCGTGCCCTTTCTGAGTCCTGGGCAAACCTACTACAAAATCCATTCCTACCTCGCCCCATTTCCAAACCGGGATGGGTAAGGGTTGCAACTACCCTACTGGTTTCTGATGTTCGGCCTTGATCCTTTGACAAGTATTGCACCGGGCGACAAATCGTGCAATATCTGCCTTCATCCCATTCCACCAATATTTTTGTCTTAAGTCCATATACATTTTGGTGGATTCTGGGTGAATGGAATATGCCGAGTTGTGAGCTTCACCCATGATTATTTGCCTGAAGTCTCCTTTCTGGGGCACACAAATCCTATCTTTATACCATAAGGTTCCCTCATTGTCCACTCTAAAATCTGGCGCCTTATTTTCTCCAGTCTGCCTTCGGATTTCCATTAGCCCCTTATCCGAACTTTGTGCCTTTCGGATTCTGTCTTCTAGCGTGGATTGAACGTTCAACACTTGGCTGGAACCTCGAGGGATAACGTGCACATTTAATCGTGCCATTTGCTCTCGCAGATGATCATCCTTGGGTCCATAGGATTTCCGACTTAGGGCATCGGCTACTACGTTTGCTTTCCCCGGGTGGTAATGGATTTCCAAGTTATAATCCTTAACCAATTCCAGCCATCTTCTCTGCCTTAGGTTCAGATCCGGCTGAGTGAAGATGTACTTCAGGCTCTTATGGTCAGTATAGATTTCGCACTTATTCCCGATCAAATAATGCCTCCAAATTTTAAGAACATGCACTACGGCTGCAAGTTCCAAATCATGGGTCGGATAGTTTTGCTCATGAGACCTAAGCTGGCGGGAAGCATATGCAACAACTTTCCCGTCTTGCATCAGCACACAACCCAATCCTTGTCGGGACGCATCACAATAGATGACAAAATCCCGATGAATATCCGGTAGGGTTAGTACTGGAGCGGTCGTTAGTCTTTGCTTCAATTCCTGGAAACTCCTTTCACATGACTCCGTCCAGGTGAATTTCTTCTCATTCTTAAGTAGCTCTGTCATGGGCCGAGCTATCTTGGAAAATCCTTCAATGAATCTCCGATAATACCCAGCTAATCCGAGAAAACTTCTGATCTCACTGACATTGGTCGGTTGTTGCCAGTTGGAGACTGCTTCAACCTTCTCGGGATCCACTGCTACTCCTTCCTCGGTCAGAATATGACCAAGGAAAGCTACTTTCTCTAGCCAGAACTCACACTTGCTGAATTTGGCGTATGGCCTATGCACTCTCAGTTTTTCCAAAACTACCCTCAGGTGCTGCTCGTGCTCATGAATACTCTTCGAGTAAATAAGTATGTCGTCGATGAAGACTACGACAAACTTATCTAACTCGTCCATAAACACCTTGTTCATAAGGTTCATGAAATAAGCAGGTGCATTTGTCAGTCCAAAAGACATTACTGTGAACTCAAATTGCCCGTATCGGGTGACAAAGGCTGTCTTCGGGATATCGCTCTCCCTAATCTTGAGCTGAAAATATCCAGACCTCAGATCGATCTTGGAGAAGTACTTGGCCCCTTTTAACTGATCAAAAAGGTCATCGATCCTGGGAAGGGGGTACTTGTTCTTGATAGTGACTTCGTTTAGTGCCCGGTAATCTACACACAACCTCATACTTTCGTCCTTCTTCTTGACAAATAGAACCGGGGCTCCCCAAGGAGATGAACTTGGCCTGATGAAGCCAATTTGTTGTAGTTCTTCCAGCTATTTCTTTAATTCTGCTAACTCCGAGGCTGCCATCCTATAGGGTCTCTTGGCTATAGGGGTGGTTCCAGGAACAAGGTCAATAACAAACTCTACATCCCTATCCGGTGGCATACCGGGAAGTTCTTCAGGGAAGACATCTGGGTATTCATTCACTACTGGGACTTCATCCAAGGACTTGGCTTCCATGCTAAACACCATTGGGTTCGATCCACTCTCCCGGGTATGACAGGTCACTCGGACTCCTTCCGGGTTCGTGAGGCGTACCACCTTGTCAGTACATCCTATGAGGCCATTGTGTCGACTTAACCAGTCCATTCCAAGGATCATGTCTATTCCCTTGGACTTTAGTACTTCTAAATCTGCTAAAAATTCTACCCCACTTAAATTGATCCTTACCCGTTGACAACCTAGTTGACACTTGATGTCACCTCTAGGCGTCCGGGTTATTAGGGGTGTTTTTAGTAGTACTGTAGGTATTTTGTGCTTTTCCACGAAACTCGAGGATATGAATGAGTGTGATGCTCCAGAATCAAATAATATTGTTGCAAGGGCTGAGCTGACTAGGTACTCACCGAGTACTACGCCCTGAACTCCTTGAGCCTCCTGTGCGTTGATGTGGTTGACTCGGGCTCGTCCAAATGACTGCTGGGGCTGCCTCATCTGCTGACTATTGTTGTTGGCGTTGCTGTTGTTGTGGATGGGCACTCGGTTGGCACCGGTCAGGACTGGCTTTGGTCCGTTCACCGTGTTGGAGAAGGCTGACGTAGCGGGCTTGTTCTTGGCATAGGGGCAGTCGGCGATGAAATGTCCCGTCTCTCGGCAGTTGAAGCAGGCCCTCACATTGCTGTTGTTGGTGGTGACCTGGCTTGCATTACTTTGCGGGGCCCTCATGGTGTTCTGGCTTCTGGGCTGGGTGTTAGGGGCCTATGGTCCTGTCACTTGAGACTGAGTTCTGTGCTGCATTGGGGCTTGGGACCTTGGTGCGTTGTAGCTGAAGCTTCTGGGCTTCTGGAAACGATCCTGCTTCACTTGCTCTCCAGGAACTTGCGCTTGTTATCCTTTCTTTCATCAATCTTGGCCTTCTCTATGAGGATTGCTTTGTTCATCAGAGTGTTGAAATCAGGATAGATCTGAGGGGTGAGCAGGGTCCTGAGTTCTGGGTTTAGTCCCTTCTTGAACATATCCTGCCTCTTCTCGTCGTCGTTCACTTCTTCTGGTGCATAGCGAGCCAGCTCCATAAACTGGTGAGTATACTCTTCCACCGACATACTCCCTTACTGAAGTGCGCGGAATTCATCCGCCTTGCACTTCATGGTGGCCGAGGGGATATGGTAGCGGCAGAACTCCACGAATTCATTCCAAGTGATGGTGGAGGCATCCTTGGCAGCAGCGCAGTAATTCTCCCACCAGGCTAAGGCAGACCCGGTGAGTTGGTGGACTGCTAGAAGAACCTTGTCCCGATCCTGGCACTCGAATGGCTCGAGCTTTCTCTGAATCACACGAAGCCAGTTGTCTGCATCCAGGGGGTTGCTGGATCCAGCAAAGGTGGGCGGCTTGGTCCTCAGAAAAGCCGTAAGCTTGTCATTAAAGATTTGCTCTCGTGGCCGTTTGTTTACGAGAGCATTGGCCAGTGTCTCCAGTATGAGAGTCTGGTTGTGGATTATCTATGCCAGGTCCGTGAAGGGTGGTGGTGGTGGCGGTAGTGGCGCATCATCATTTTCTCCTCTGCCCTGGCTCACTTCTTGTTCTACGGGCGGAGAGTTTTGCTCAAGAGATGGTGCTCCTACATCAGCAGCTAGGGCGATCCGGTTGCGGGAGGCCCTCGTGACGCTCCGGGAAACCATCTGTAGATCGAGTGGATTGGGATTAAGATTAGGTGATGTTTAAGTTGTTTAATTCGTATTTTTGAAAAGGCAGTATCTACCTTCTGCCGATAAGCACACAACATACCAAACAACAAGCACAAACAACTTTATTACTGCAAGGGAGGGTACCACACGGGGCAAGGCCAAACGCGTACTACACGTCCAGGTACACAACTTCAAAAGAAAGGGGGGGCACAAATATTCTTCAGACCACACGGCTTCATCCCTTGATGGTCGCTAGCACTTTAAGCAAAACTCATTGGCTTGAGTGGGTTCTTCCCTTGGAAGAGAACTCACGTCTTCCAGGGGAATGAGCGGTCCTTGCTCACCGTCCTCTACATCTCCGTTTTCCCGGGGTTGCGTAGTGGCTTCTCTTGCGGCGGCGGCCGTAGACCTTCCAGGGTTCTCGGGTGGGGCTTGTGGGTTTCCAAAGAGTGGTCCCCATCCTATGACGGGCGTTCCAAGCAGAACATGGTCTTCTCCTATTGCCGGGACTGGGGTTCCACTTCTAGCCCATTCCTGCATACGCCGGTCCCGGGCTTGCCTGAGGCTCTCCTGAGCAACTGCTTCACTGCTGACCGCGGCTGCGGCTCTTGCCTCGGCTTGGACTGCTCGGATCTATTGCAGTCTTACCGCGAGCTCTGCTTGCTCAGCTCGATGGGTCTATTCCCTCAACAAGTTGGCTTGCTCGTCAAAGAGCTGATCCAAGAAGGCTAGGTAGGTAGCCACTTGGTACAAGAGGCCTTCTTCATGGCGGCGCCGTTCCAGGCTTCTCATTCGAGCTTCCCAAACTGGGGTTCTGATGGCCGGCGGAAAGAACCTCATTGGTGTGGGGGCGAGGTGTCTTTCAAAAATCCGGCACAGGTAACAGAGTGCTTTCCTGACGACTAAGGGATAGGTGTCCTGGTGCCTAAACCCTGTAGCGGTCACTCGCCATGGCTGGATGTCATGGTAGCGGTCACTTCTGGCAATGACTAGGATCACCCTACAGCGGAGAGTGCCATGATGCTCGTACTCTCTGCTGTAGTACCTTGGGCGTTCCGTGATGCCAAGGCTTTCCAGGGCATTGATCAAGAGGCTGGGGAAGCCAGGTGCAGCTTGGCAATTGCCCTGGGTCCATCCTTCCTCAGCCATCTGAAAACAAAGATAGGGTGAATAAACTTGCACAATTATTTGGGGTACACAAGGAAGTAGATGATATTTATTATTGCAACATGGTGGGATAAAGACTTCATGGATACACGATTATTAGGGCAAAGGTTCTAGCTTGGGGTACTACTCCTATCATGGGGATTCTTCCTCGATCCTAAGGGGGCGCTTCTTCAGTGGGAGATACTGATCCATCATGTCATCTTCGGTCTGAGTACCTTTATCCCAGTGGGTTTCTTCGGGTTCTTCCTCCTCAGTCTGAGTGCCTATGTCCCAATGGGTTTCTTCGGGTTATTCTTCTTCGGTCTGGATGCCTACATCCCATTGAGCTCCTTCGGGTTCTTCTTCTTCTTCCTCTATCCACCCACCTATTCCTCTGCGAGCCTCGTATTCTTGCATTCAAGCTTGGAGAGCGGCTAGGGAATTCTCGGCACGTGCGGTCCTTGTCCGTTGTTCTTCCAGTTCTGCTTCACATTCTTGCATTTGGACTTGGAGAGAGGCTAGGGAATACTTGGCGTGTACGGCTCTTGTCCGTTGTTCATCCAGCTCTTGGGTTGCCTTCTCTACTTTGTGGACTTGTTGCTTCAGTTGTGCCGCTTGTTCGCGGTAGAGCTCATCCAGGCCGGTGAGATAGATGGATAGGTGAGAGACCGTGTCTTCTAGGTCTTCTTCTTTTCTTCCAAGTCCTCTCATCCGGGCAATCCATGTGCGTCCTCTTCCTTCAGTCGGCGGGAAAAACCCCATAGGAGTCAGTTGGAGGTGATGCCTGTAGATCGTGTGTAGACGTCGCAGGGCTTTACGGGCGGCTTTTCGATAGGTGTTCGGGAAGCGAAAACCAGTGGTGGAGATGAACCAAGGGTCCACATCTGGGTAGCGGGTGCTCCTTGCCACGAAGATCATCAGGTCGCACCGAAGAGTGCCCTTGGAGTCGTACTCCCGGTAGAGAAACTCTGGTGGGTCCACAACTCCGATGCGTTCCAGGCTGAGTATCAACAACTTAGGAAGGCCGGACTCTGCGTGACAGATTCCGCCGATCCATCCATTGTCAGCCATCTGGAACAGGGCAAGAACCAGTGGTGAGTGTTTGTGTGAAGAAAGGGTTAAGGAAGGAATAATCCTAGTGTGAAAGGGCCTAAGACAGGGTTTCGCTCCTAGGGCCACGTCCTACGGCCAACCTACGGCTCTGATACCACCTGAAGCGTCCCCTCATAAGAGAAGACTTAAATGTGTTACAAACATCAGTCCCAGGAGGCTGATGACACATTTATTACATCAGATGGTTCATTACCGTACAACTCTACGCGGTAGTGAGCAGAGAAGCGCTACTATCGCGAGGATTACAATCCATACACGCGCAACGATATTAAATATAAAAAGAAAATCATCAGAGTCTTGCGCCATGCGGTATCTCCTGCGGGTGACCCTAATCCACAGGCAAGGCTGGGTGCAGTACGGTACCCCTACTCAACGTCGTCAGGTACAAAGTCTGGATCTTCTTCTGTAATAATAAAGAATGGGGTGAGTACAAACGTACTCAGCAAGTCCAACCACACCCACGGACGGGGGTATAAATAGAGTATAATGCACAGGGTAAATCAAGGATAAGGCTAGGGTTCGATTTGCGGAAAGCAATATTTTATGCAGGGGTTCGTTCGAAAGAAAGCATTTTTAAAATCAGTTCTCTTATACCGAGTAACACCAAGGGTTGATCCTCACATGATCCAAATTTTAAGACTGCTACCGGACTCCTCGTCCGCCGTAGCACACGGCACAACTGCCGGACACATTTCCAAAACAACTCATGCCAACCCATCCCATAGTAAGCACTAGTTGTGAGACCACATCGTAACTCGCCCAGTACCATGGGCACGGCTATTCGAATAGATTCTTAACTCTGCAGAGGTGTGCAACTTTACCCACAAGCGGGGTACCGCAACTCGATCACCTTAGTGTCGGTGCAGATCCCAACAAAGCCATTTGTAACACCCTAATTTAAATTCCAGCATTTATTAATAAATTTAATTGGCTTACCAAACTCGGGCGCGGATGCCGAGATCCCCGCGCTAGCTCCTTTAAACCACCCAGCGGACCCCCGTATTCCATCCATCCCCCGCGCCGCCGTAAACCCTAGCAACCGCCTCCACCGGCTCCGCCCCACGCCGCTCCTCTGCGCCGCCGTGTTTCCGTCGCTCCGCCGCACCGGAGCCCGGCCGAGCTGCGCATCGGCTCCGCCTCGACGCTGGAGCTTCCCCGGGCCTGCTGCGATCCACACCGACCCCGGTTCGACCTCCCTCCGCGAGCTCCACCGGTGCGCCACCGCCGGACGTCGCCGCCGAACGCCCTACGCCGGCCATCTTCTTCGATCCAAAGCTCGGTGAGCACCACCTGGGCCCCCTTATCCCTTTGCGCTAGATCCCGTAGGCCCTGGCGCACTCTAGGCGCCCAGGCACCGAGTTCCGGCAAACTCCGTGGCCGCCGAGCCGCCCTCGCCGTCGAGGAACCCCGTCCGAGCCCCGAACCACCTCCCTGTGGCCTCCAGTGAATTACGCACGCCACGGTGGTGCCCCACGACCAAAACCCCGCTCGAAGTGACCACTGGAGCGCCGTTTTGGCCTTCCCCGACGAGCTTGCCGCCGCGGAGCAGAGCTCCGGCTGAGCAGCGCCGCCGCCCGTGCACCCCTTTGCCCTGGACCGCCAGATCTGTTTGCAACGGCCACGATTAGATCCAGCGCCCTTAAAACCCAGGCCATCAGATCTGGATCCAACGATCCAGATCGGCACGTACCGCTTCGCCTGTCATTTTTGCATAAGAGCCCTCAGATTCTTCCCGAATCAACCCGCCGTCCAGTCGCGTGCAAAAGTAATTGCACGTGGGTCCTGGTTTTTATGTTTAGGCCCCTGACCTTTTTAAAAATCCAACCCGCCGTCCAGATCTGTAGTTTTTTGCACGTTAGACCCTGGAACTAAGGTTTAATTGCGTTTTAGTCCTCGGTTTTAGCAGAAAAGTCCCTGGAACCCTGTTTTTATTACAAATAAGCCCCTGAACCTTTGTTTTTAGCCTAGAAAATGCGTTTTAGCTCCGTTTTAGGCATTCTTTATGTCCACACAATCGTTGTAATGCGTAGGATAGTTTTATCTTAGTTTTTCTTGCTGTTTTTATGTATTGATGTACTATTTCTTAGTTTTTGCTAGTGTTTGCTTGTATGCTTATTATTGTGCATTAGTTTTGGCCATGTGTTCGTGAGTAGACGTTGATCCATCTGAGGAGCCCCAGTACCAGTACCCGGAGCAGCCGTCTTCCGAGCACTTTGAGCAGCAGCAGGAGCAGTACGAGGAAGGCAAGTGTAACATGAACAACCTATCACTTTTAATTACATTTTCATACTGCATTTTAATACCTTATGCCTATAAGGATTTCCTAGCCACTTTATATCCTTTATATATTACCTTGGGTTGCATTTTGGTTAGTTGTGCTAGGTTGCTGCGCTATAACACATTCTGGTCCTTTTTAAGTAATTTTGATTAATGGTTTACTTGAACTTAATTCTGAGAGTGGCCCTCTGTGCTTCGTGCTTGAGTGGCTCACGTCTCGTTAAAACATGGTTTTTGTAGAAACATGGTTTAGGGGGGCCAGCACGGTGTTTAGTACTTGGTTGGCCACTCTCCATAAGGACCGGTTCATAGAGCGACAACATAGACTTGGCGTAATAATTAGATCTTTTTGGTTTGGAGTAACTCACCTGCGGGGCAGGGGCGGTAAGCTTCTATGGCCCTCGTGCTGAGTGGCCTCGTCTGTGCTTCGTGTCTTGACGCCCACTAGACCTGCTCCATAGTCGCCGATCCACCCTCGCGGTTACTCCCTACCAACGAGATTCTTTGTAAAGGCCTCGTAGTGAGTCGCTAGCCATCTCACCTAAGGAAGTGTGATGAACCTCTAGCGTAGCTCACGACTTGTGGGTAAAGATGTGCAACCTCTGCAGAGTGTAAAACTGGTATACTAGCCGTGCTCACGGTTATGAGCGGCCCAGATCCTCCTTTTGATTAGTGGGGTTGTCTCCTTCCGACGAGGGAGGTGCCTCTCGGGGTTACCTTGGTGGCTTGGTTTTGGTTTGGTTCTCAGTAGTTTCTTAATTAATTCTGATTAAATACTATGTAACTGGGTTAATGGTAATTCATCAACTCGTAGTAAGTAGCTTTAATAAAACTTGCCAAGATTAAAAGCTAATGCAGTTCAGTCAGCCAACCTAGAGCCTCATAAGTTTGTGTTATACTTGTTGAGTACAAGTTGTGTACTCACTCTTGCCTCTTCTCTACTTTTTCCTCCTGGCTACGCTACTGCTGCTCAGTTCCTGCCGACACGAGGGAGTTCGTCCAGCGCTACCAGGACTACGAGGACTTCTAGGTGTTCGTCTCCCAGTCGATGTCCCTGTGGCGCCCTGCTTCAGCTTCGGAGAGTCTTTGTCGTATTTTGTACTTCGCTTCCGCTGTATCAGACATTTTGTCATTAATGTAATAAATAACATTCGTATTCGCTTTATTATATCTTTTTATGTGATATGTGCTATGATATACTGTTCATTCTGTTGTATATACGTGTGACTTGATCCTGGCACGTATATGATTGCTCGGTTTATGTTCTTTTATAAACCGGGTGTTACACCATTACCCACCTTAGCTAGACCTGACTAGCCATCACGGGATGCACCAAGGGGTCATTGACCGTTCACCTAGGTTTCACCGGGGCATAAGTCACTCGGGGCTTATCCCTTCTCCTTAGTCACCCGTTGCTCTCAGCTCTCCTGATGGCTATCAGACTAACTAGTGGGATTTATGCTAAGCCGTTGCCCATACAACGGTCGAGTGGTTTGCACGATAGTGGAGTTAGGTGAGATGTAACACCAACTCGGTCCTTAGGGGTGACAAGATGGATATCTCGCTTCCTTGCCCTACCACACCTACCGGCACGAGCACACCAAATGGCAAATCACAATGAAATGTCATCCATCCCGTCTAGACTCATCTTTCAAAAATCCACTTTTATCCCTTCCCACACACGCACTTTTTCTTTATAAAACACGTTGTATAAAGTAGCAGGTCCTAAGCGTTCTAGTATCGATTAACGTCCAAGCAAAAATCAGACATTAATCAAGGTGGTCAAAGAATGATCATAACAAATCAAAGGGGTGGCTATCCAACTGTGTTTTCATGCAAGAAAAACATATGCAAATTTTGTAAAACATGCTAATAGGTTGTGTTTATAAAAACTAGGACAAAAGCATGCATCAAAGGATGGGATTGAACTTGCCGTCTTCGAAGCCTTCGGGAAGGTCCTGGTCGAAGCACTGTCCTTCGGGCTCGGGATCGCGGAACTAGTTCTCGTTTGCTGGCTCGCAGTACTGCTCGTCAACGGGCTCTCCTTCGTTCACACCATGGTCTACGACACGTACAAACAAACACACAATCAAGACACAGAAAAATAAAAATTTATCGTTGAGCTCGAATCGGAAACACATAAGATATGGAGTACGGAGTAATATTTTGAGCGGTTTCCTAATGGCATGGTCAAACCTAAGTTATGAAATTCGTGGTAAAGTTTCGGGTTGATCAGAGTTCATTTGGTGCATAAAATGATAGGTTTTATAAAGGTTCAGGGGCTAGATTAGGAATCAGGGACCTAGTTGTAATTATTCTCGAGAAGGCAGGGGCCTGTTTATAATTTTTGGAAACATCTGGATCATTCTGGAAAGGTCAGGGGTCTATTTAGAATTAAGTTTATATGAGGGGAGGGTTTATTTTGAAAAAAAACTAAAGGGAAAGGGTTTCTTTTGCAAAATGGCTAAAAGGGGAGGGACTCTTTAAGAAATAGAGAGAAGGGGAGGGGCTTAAGGGCAAAATGGCCACTCTTTCCCCTTCCTCTCGACGCAGAGCAGGGGAGGGGCGCTTGGGGCGTCGGCGGCGGCTCTCGCCGGCGGCCTAGGGCACTGCGGCGACCGGAATCAGGGGGAAAAGGGAGAGGGGAGCTTGTGGGGTTGATTCCCCCCTTGATTTCAGGGAAGGGGCCTGCGATGAGGGCAGCCATGGCGGCGGGCGGCGGGCGGTTCTGGCCGGCGCGGCGGCGGCGCTGCAGAGCCTGGTGACGGCCGGGGTTAGGGGGAGGAGCACGAGGGAGCCTCGGGGAGTTGATTCCTCCGCTCACCTTGGGTGATGGCGGCCTGTGAGTGGCCCTCCACGGCGGCGGGCAGAGCTCGACGACAATGGTGGTGGCGGCGGTGCTGGGAGCTCGGAGAGAAGGGGCACAGGGGCGGTGTGGCTCGTGGTGGTGGTTGTGGAGCTCGGGGGTGCCCTTCGGCCCCTTTTATAGGCGGCCAAGGCGGTGGAGATGGGAGCGGGGCGGTGGCCGGCGGGGCAAGCTCGGAGGGCAGCGTTAATGGTATGGGGCGGGTGCTGCCGGAGTGATTACGTCGCCAGGGTGGTGTAGCGTTGACGCGGTGAGTGTGCCGAGGCGAGCACAGGTGACGCGACGCCTCGGGCAGGCGGCGCTGTGCGGGCGTCAACGGCGGTGGCATGTCTGCGCAGCAGAGCTCGCTTCACGTGGCGGGCCGGGCGCAAGCGGCGAGGCGCGGTGCTGCCGGCGAGCGCGTGCGCGCGGGCGGGCGGCCGGTGTCGCGGCTCGGTGAGCTCGGGCGTGCGCGCGTGCGTGCGGGTGCTGGTGCGCGCGCGCGTCGCGACACGGGCGTGAACAGAGGGGGCCGAGGGGTGCTTGGCGCGGTGGAGTGAGCGGACAGGGGGCGTGCGGAGCAGGGGCTGGCCGGGAGCGTAGCCGGCGTGCGCGGTGCCAAGCCGCCCAGCAGCGCTCGCGGGGAGGAGAGAGGGGCTGTGCGCTATGCGGGCAGGCGGCGAGGGGGGGAGGTGCGCGGCAGAGAGCAGGGAGAAAGAAGAGAGAGGGAAGGGAGGAGGAGGAGGAAAAAGAAAAAGGAAATGGAAAATCGAAAAGAGAAAAGAAAAGATAATGGGAAAGAGAGAGAGAGAGAAAGGGGGGCGGGATTCGCGCCGATCGCGGCGCCGACCGCGACTGCACGCGCACGCGCGTTGGTCGGGCGTGGCGCGGCGGTCGGTGACGCGCGGCACAGGAAAAAGAGAGGGCCGTAACAGGGATTGGACATCGGGATGTTCGGAACAGGGAAGGCTCCCGAAATATTAGGGTTAGGGCTTTAGGGAAAAATTGGAGCTCAACGATGAAAACGGTTTTTTGAAAATATTAAGCGTACGATTTGATTTGGTGAATTTTGGGATGTTACAGCTGTTGGCGCGGAGCTTCCCCTCCTCAGGGACACATGAGGTAAGAGCCTGACCCCCTGGGGGCCGGCTGCTCCGCCCCTTAGGGCGTAGTTATAGATGACTACGCGAGTCCTGTCTTGCTGCAGTAGGAGTGGGTATCCCTGCTACAGGGTACCGACACAACTCTTTTGCATTGTTTTTTTTGTGGGGGGGGGGGGTGTGCTGGTTGCAAAATTAATTATATATATATTGGGCTGATATGCAGTGGAATGAAGCTTCTATTCTATTCATTTATTTTTATCATGATGTTTTTATTATTTGCAAGGCTGTACCTAAGTAGTAGTATGTGATTGCAGGACATTCATGCTGAGGCTGTCAAGAAGAGGTGTCACACCATTATTTCAATTCATCTAGGTAACTTAGCATGTAAATTACAGTGATAATCAATCATATGCATGCGTAGCTGAGCTCAATTTTTGTGTGAAACTACAGTTTTGGAATCACCTAAAGATTTCTCACAGATGTGCTGAAACACACACTGAACTTTGTTATTTGGGTCAGTTGGATCCATGCCACTACAACTTCTTGAAATTGGATTTCATGTTGAAATCCATGCCATTGAGTGGCATGATTTTGAACATGAAACCCAATTTCACGGAGTTGTGGTGGCATGAATCAAATTTTCCCTTGTTATTTTCATGATAAAAATGTGTGGTGCTCTGGCAATGTTGTTTTTCAGCTTGAATAAAAATCACATTGCTGGTTCATGAACTTTGGAGTTTTTAGGTAGCCTTTGATATTCTATTAGAAAAAATAAAATTTCAGGCCTATCGACATTAAATCAAGAATCTCATGTATGAGTAATGATGGGGATGGTTCGGTTCGAACCATTGGGTCATCGACCCGCTCCAAGAAAACGAGATTAATGGAGCACCGGTTTGCTAAATGGAACTAAAGAGGAGCAGCAGTTCGACCCATGGATAACCGTAGGGTCAAGTGGATCAACTTCTGTTGCCTTTCCTTGCCACCAAACTCCTCATCTGACGCCAGGAGAGGGAGACGTCAAACACCTGCAGAAACGGCAGTGCGGCATGGCGGCATCGCCGCGATAGACTCTGGAAGCGCGCCGTGCAGTGTGTTGCTTGAGAAGTTGAAGTGATCAAGCGTGACGCAGCTACGGGCTGCACATCATGGGCGTCAACGTAGTAATGCAACATCGCCTGTTCTTCGAGCGCCGGCGTAGGGATATTCAGTAGTTACCGGAGCTAGAGGTCTGAATGCGCCTAAGCAGTAACTGAACGGATTACTAAAGCGTGTATTTAACCCCTCAAACATCAAGAAGCAAACTCCGTTCTCATTTACACAAGCAGCAGGAAGCACAAACGAGTAATAGACGCATGGGTCAACCCGCGGTATCCATTGGAGCACCAGGGGTCAGCGAATTCCGGTTCGCTCCAAAGATTGTCCACGCCCATCTTTATTTATGAGATCAGGACAGTTTGGATGTGTTATCAACAACAAAGGAATAAGGTTGCTGGTTTAAATTTTCTCCGGTGATAGGCTTTTCAATCTGCTCAAATTTGTTCAAATCTCAAGCTCATTATGATTCTTGCGACCATTTGATGTGGTGGAGGCCTAAATGGATTCATGATACCATTGGGTGTTTGGAGGCTATTTGAAAGATGTGTTTTTATGTGCAGTCATTCCATTTGCATTTGCATTTACATTTCCCGTGATCAAATCACCTACATATGTTGCTATGGTGGTCCACTGGAGCAGGGAAGGCAGGTGTGTTGCAGAAAGCACTATCTGTTGCGCAATGAGCAGGCTTCATAAGATGGCTGTACTTCAAGACGGGAAATTCACTTGGTTTACTGACAAGGTAGCAGTGTCCATGTTGCCGAACAGATGAAGCCCTTGGTAAGCTTAGCTAGCTTGGAGTTATTTTATTTTAAATAAAAGATCAGGAGCCTGCATACTGTTGACGCGAGAACCTCCCGCCACCAAGACGGGGAGACTCCCATGCTTCACGTACGCTAAGATGGGATATTTGCTTTGCTCCGATGTACCGAACCCAAAGGTGAGCATGTGGTGCGCTAGGCTTGCCAGTCAATTTAATCTGTAATTGATAAGAAAGATAAAACATTAAATAAAAGGGGGCCATCGGCTAGCCAACCGATGAGGATGACGCCAGCAATCGGCTATCGCATAGCCGAATATGGGGAGACAAGTCATGCTAAAACAGCGCGACCTGCGAGCAACACATAGATCGGATCTAAATCAGCATGCGTGGTCGGATCACGAGAGGTAGCCGATAAAATAGATCTAAGCTGGATAACTTGTGATAAACCCTTAAAACAAACTAGATTAAATAGACTAACCTAGTAAAGGTCTAAGCAGATGTCGATAACTTGTGGTAAAATCTTAAAATAAATCATATTAAAACATGTTAATCTAGCAAGATCTACCGGTAACTTGGTGATAAAAGCAACAAAAAGTCAGATTAACGGATCAATTAATCTAACAGATTGACAGCTTTTATCGATAACTGGTGAGCAAACCGAACCCCGTCGGACGGATCTAGAGTGCTCGATAACTAGTGAATAAGGTAGGCTCCGCCGAACGGATCTAACCTACTCGGTGAATTGTGAACAGCTAAACCCCGCCAGACGGATTTAACATGTTCGATAGATTTGAGCGCTATAAACAGAGGAAGAAACGATGCGCCATCAACCGGATCTAATTACGCAACTTGACACAGAACTTTTCAACAAGTGAACTGCTGAGAAGAACTCGGAAAAAGAAAAAACCTACTGCAACTAGGGCGAAGCCGCCATGCGGAAAAGTAGAGGTACTTAATGTAGGAGTTTTGGTTAGATGTGGTTGATCAAAGTTTACAGATACTGAAGGTCTGTTATTTATAGTCTAAATCTAGACCCCATTACCGATACTGTGAGATTACAACTTGATAAACAAGAAAACAAACTTCCTAATTTAAAGACACGAAATCTAAAAGATAACTCGTTAACATGATTTGCGCTGGCTCCTTGGCTCCATTGGCTGCGACGCTTATCTCTAGCCCAAAGGTCTAATTTGCTTCTGTTTCTTTCTTCACTCGAGCACCAGCTCATTCTCATCGGCCGCTTGTCATCAGATTGACACTGTCAAAAAACAATGTGAACACATACTTGCATTCATCGGCCATGGATTTTATGCAAGAGAGACTCGAAACCTTTATGTAGCATATTGTTCAGAGTAATGTGTTTCAGGAACTACTTTGCTTCCAGCTTAGTAAATAACATTTTCTAAAACATTTATCGACAAGTGCTTTGAAGTGCCTGCAATTTCTCAGCTGACTGTTGTCGTTCCATGCATCCAGCAATGATAGGCAATCTTTTTTATGTATCAGCATGTGCCTCTTTTTTTATAAAAATCCTATTAAACGCATATGTGAATTTTAATAGATATTTTCGTCTTAGATTTTGATTGTATTTTTAAATGAAGATGAACGTAGTTTGTATTTTTTTTTACAAATCTGTGATAACACACAGGCAGCTAACTTGCATTGTCCTTTGGATGGGGATAATGTTGGAATGATTTTGTCAACTGACTTTTGTTGCAGTTACCATCTTTTTTTTTTTGCTAAGGCAGGCAAGGATGGCCTCAGCAATTGAAACATGGTGTTTGAAGGGAATGCTAAGTGGAAACTGCTCTCTAATAAAGTTGTGATTTTGCTCTATTGATGTCCTTGTGTAATATAAACATAATAACTCTATGTTACATCTACTTTGTGTGAAATATATATTTCTCAATTTGAATTATGGATCATGTATTGTTTTCTTACCATTCACTACTGCACCCGTGGCGTTAGCACATGCATACTTACTAGTTGATTATAGAAACATGAGTTTAATTAATCAATTTATTAGTGAACAAGGAAAAATATTATTCAAATGAATAAATAGATTAACCTTGAAACAACAACGATCAATTACTCTTAGTATAAAATAGGCTCATTTTTTTTCTTACCATTGCGTAACTACGAGAACAAGAAGCAATTTCAAGCCTAGTCAATTTCAATAATTACTAATCCTAGACATAGAAAAAATAGACATATTCCTCAATTGACACAAAAATTTAATTCCTAATCAAAATTTAAGGAACTCCAACCAAAATTTAAGAAACAACAATCAAATCTTATGTAGCGGCCGTAGGGACCTGACAGCGAGAGATGTCGATCATTTACGAAAGAAAATACCATGAGGTATTGTGATTTGAGAGGAAAATACGAGTATACCCCTAGATTTAATTTTAGAGTTCCTAGTCCACAATTTTGAAGCACTGGCCCACTTAGTTAAGTTCCTTACAATATGTTCTTTTAAATTTTTAACCATTAGAACTCGGCTAATGAACAGTTATTATAATTTCCAAGCACTGTAAAATTCCTCAAAAAAAAAAATGGGACAAACAAATGGCCACACATTGAACTATGCAAACAGACTGTCCCCGCACGCCAAGGCTCAAAATCCCTTTCGGTTTGCACCCGCCAAGTACTAAAACAAGTGATGCACAAGTAATAGTACCAACTACCATTCTGTTCTGATTTCTTACCATCTGAATGTGATTCAATCATACATGGTTGCAACTGAATTGTGCAGTTTTGCAGGTCTCAAAATGTATGGATACATGGCTATGGTAAAAGCATTATTATTCAGCTTAATTCAGTTAAGCTTTTGGGAAAATTTCACTGCAAACACCTAAATGATCGGTCAGCATCTATAGAAGGATACAGCCCTGGACAGATATTATAGCCCAAAAATTCTTGGGAAAGCAAAATATCTAAAAAGTAAAAACAGGGATCTTCACGTACACCCTAACAGTCTCATTTGATTCATATCTGCTTTAAACCTATGCAGAGTGAGCGACGGGTTCTGACCCAGCAGCATCTTCAGGTCTGCAGGCACAAAATATTGGTAGAAAGATGATTATATGGAGAAATGATCATAAAGAAGTGCGAAGGTTCATGAACGAGTTAATAAAACTCGAAAGGGAACAGTGGTAGAATCCAAAACAAACTAAAAATCCCTGTTTGAGTAAAAACAATTGGTGCCTGGAATAGAGCATAATTTGCATGCAAACGGTAAACATCATTTCATATGGTGCATGCGCTGCTGCTGGCATTGATGCGGTACGCACCACACCAAAAGGTTAACACTCAAAATAAGAATCCTACCCACCAAACTATACACATCAATGCAACAAAAAAAAAGACAACATATCGATGGAGATGGCACGGGACAAATATATTGTACCTCTCGATTCCTTCACCAACTTGCATTCTAAAAAAGTTACCAATTGTTACTTTAGAACCAACCTCCTTTGACAAATTATTCAGCACGGTCTGAAAAGAATGGCACCAGAAACAAAAGCTATTAGTAACTAGCAGTTTGGAGAAGTACATCATCAAATAGAATTTTTTTATCAATTTACCTTAATGTTTGTGCTATCATTGAGAACATATTTTTGCTCCATGAGAACAACCTCTTCAAAGTACTTCCTTAATCGACCTTCCACCATTTTATCCATAGCCATTTGGGATTTCCCAGAACTTTCAGCCTAACATGTTACAAGACATCAAGTCATTTCATTTCTAGTGCAACCAAAACTGAAGTTGACCTTCATATGAAGGATATATGCAGTCCATGTGCTGACTCTTGGTTACAGGAAAAAAAAATGCAGTATGTACAACAGTACAAGCCCTATAGCAGATCCAGGTACCAATTATCTTACAATCCAGAAAACTTAAGCCAATGCATGCGTTCTCTTCTAATTATAATTCATCATGTGATGTTTCTTAACCATTGAACTGTTCATAGAGTAGGATCAGGCACATAGAAATGCCTCAATTTTCTTTTAATCATAATGAACTATGGAAATGCATGAATTTGGTTAATTTGGATCTTTTTCATACCACTGTCACCCCATTCTCTCTTAACCATTTTCTTATTCTTGTTGAGCTAGAAAGATACAATTATAAATTTATGGTCCTAGTAGTCATTTGGTTGCTAATCACATTGTTGTGGTGAACAGCCATCACAACCATGGCAAAATTGGGCAAATAACATGCAGGACATGGTGGTAGGGAAGTGCAGAACACAACAGCTGTGGCAGGGAACTAAATACTGCAGAAGAAGCCAAATTTGGCTAACCAAATATGCTGGAGAAAAGGTAATATTTATCAAAATAAAGCACCTGAGTTCGCAGTATTTCACGTTCATTTTCTATAGCCGCAGGAGAAACCAATTCTTTTGACAAGAATAATGGTTTTGTTGCAACAATATGCATTGCAATTGACGACCCAACTGTCTTGAGAGCATCAAGGGAAGCACTGCTATCTTCTGCTTCTAGTGTGACCAATCCAGCAATACGACCCAAACCTGAAAAGAAAAAAACAAATGCTCAGTTAAGTATGACTGAATACATCATCCTAGTTAAAAAACAGAAGTAACAAACATTCTTATGTTAATGAGGGAACCAGAAAGGACGGCTAACAGCAACTCAATTAATAACAGAATTGGGGTCAACAGAGCAAACAGCAACTAGGACTAATATAACATGCTAAATTATTATATTACCATGAGTCTACAAATAAGTGTTACCCCTCTTGGATGTAATGCCATTTTTCTCTTCTTATTTTATTTTGGGTTAAAAAAAGTGTAGTGTCGTGAAGCATTCAAGAGAGAAGTTGTGTTGAAATTGTAGTCTGACGGGAGTGTGAATTCATGGTTGCTAGTTAGAAGCCCAAAAATTGATTAATTACTACAATTATGAAAAATATACTATAATATTTAGTTACTCTTCAAAATGTTAGATTGGTGAAAACAATTAGAAAATAAAGGGGCATATAAGCATGCTCTCAGTAGAAAACTAATCCTGGGTACTGGTTATGTTTGATCTAACATAGCTGGAGGGGGGGGGGGGCGAGGGTGAGTAAACAGGTCTGAAGAATAAAGAATGCATATTATTCATAAAATTGAAGGAGCTAAGATTTCATTGTCCACACACCTGGCTGAGGACAGGTATGCAAATAAGATGAAACTACACCATGTGCAGTTGTTGATAATATGAAACCTCTTCTGAGTTTTACATTCTCTCCAACCATGGCAGCAACTTCTGTTACAGCACTTTGGACAGTTGTTTCCCCACTGAGCTTAGGATGATCTAGATTGATAGACATGTTCTGCAAGGTTGGAGAAATGACCTGTCATGATCTAATCACCTTTGTTGCATAGTTAGATGCAATCAATTGCAATGTTGAATTCATCATGGCAACTGTTGTTGATTACCATTCTAAAATTATGTTAAAATTGTATATCAACCTCAACATATCCTCATCCAATATGTGCTAGAAGAAACATACAGCTGGTTAAAGCATTCATTTTCTTTTCATTTTATTTAGTCAACACAAATTATGATCAAGTGCCGATATAACCCATCAAACTGACTCCATAGGAAACAAAATTCTAAGGACTATAGGACATCAATCCTTAATGATATAAATTTCAGGACAAAAGTTTCATTGAAAACCCTGATCAAATGGAAATATAACTCAATATGGATTGTCACGGTGGCGACCAAACTTAAGACTCAGGAGTAGATGAGAATTTTTCCTGATAATTCCTGCTTCGATCGACACATCTCTCTTTACACAGAAAGGCTTTCTTGAACCCTAGGCAAGAGGCCTCTAATCTTAACTCTAATTGACCATAACCCTGAGGAAACTCCTGCTACATTACCAGGCGTTAATGTAGCAGGCCTACTATAATGCTGAGCTGGCCCAAAGGGTCCAGCTGACTGCCCATGACATGGTTCTTGAATTCTTGATCGAACCTAAATATAATAGGTCAGAGTTCAGATGATGAATCCAAATCCATAACTGGTAGTGCAGGAACATTTAGTCAACTGCAAAATATTATCATATTGAAGATCAAGCACTAGAAGGGTTAGAACAGAGACTGTCATGGTGGGGCTGCGCTGCGATACCAAAGAAGCTATGCACACGAGTGTGGGTGACTTGGCTGCCACAGGAAAAGACCACTTGTGATATCCACAGTTGGTTAGGTCTATTTAGTGGTTGGGGCTATCCAAACTATGTGGTCTTCTGTTTCAGGCAAAATTCATTAATTAGTTGACCACCAGACTCGTCAAATCAAGCAATAACAAGCCCCTTTCGTTCTTTTGTACCAAGGCCATAACACAGACCAACACACAAAGATGCCATAAGCCCACCAACAAAGACAGTCATAAATTAACATAATACGACATACCTCCAAATATTCAGGATCAAAAGGCAAAAATAATTGACCAGGACCCTGAGCAGACAAAACCATCTTTGCCACTGATGAAGCCTGCATGGTGAATGAAATTAGAAAACAAAAATAAATCAAGGTTGAATATGCGCAATGATGGATGGTTATTAGAAGCAACAAATGAACCAAAATATGGTGTTGCACCCAAGATGTAAATAGACAAAGTATTAACAATCTAAGAGATAGCATAGATACGACAGAAGAACCTAAAGCATACAGTTGCTAGAGAATTCAAAACTGACACCACTGCAAACTGCTTAACATACAGGTAGAAAATTTTCCTTTCTTACTTGATATTAACACAAAATTTAACAGATATATCCACACCTACAAAAGTTTATAGATATTGTTCTTCGCATATCCAGAAAAAAAAATGGAATGGCATTATAAAACCCAAAAGACCCTAACAGAAGAAAAAATAGAAGCAAAAGGATCCAGGGAGTAGCAGACAATATGTGTTAACAATACACAATTCAAGGAGCGAACACGAACAAAAATGAGGTAAATAGAATCTTCTTTCCGAGATAAAGTGTGACAGCAAAGAAGGGAAATACCATGCCGTACTAGTAGTCAATAACCAGTTAACCACCACCAAGAGAGGCCAGCATTTACTTTCAAATGATTTGATTATGCTAAATAACAGCAAATTTATTTTTCAACCACCATATACTTATCTTAACTAAATAAATAAAAAATAACCTTATCTCCTAATTGCTAACACAATTTCATGTGGATTGTACTTTTCAGGTGCAAACTTATTAAACATAAACCAACAAAGCAGCTTAGTTCCCATTAATAAGATAAAATATTACAGGGAATGAAACCAACCAGGTACTGGAAAACATCATTTCTTGCTACGAAATCAGTTTCACAGTTAAGCTCAATCACAGCCGCCCTTTTCTCATCTTGTGCAATAGCTAGCAAACCTTCAGCAGCAGTCCGTGAAGACTTTTTGGCAGCAAGAACCACTCCTCTCTTCCGCAGGTCTTTCTGTGCAGCCTCTGAAAGAAATAAACAAATTCAAACAGAATAAATGAAAATAATTAAAGATATCAATTAAAGTACTCCAACACAGTTAGAAAGAAGAGCTAACCAATATCCCAGTCGCAGCTAACCAAGGAAGCCTTCACATCTTTGATTGGAGCACTCGTTCTTTCTCGGAGTTGTTTAATAAGGTTCATTTGCTCTGAAGAAGACACTTGAGAGCTGAATCTCCTAGGAAACATATCATTTTGGGGAACAAGAGTGCCCAATAGACGAGTTTTGAATGCTGAAGAAGAGTATCCCCTCGCAGCTTGCTGTTGAGCACGAAACACAAGCCCCAATATGGGCTTTCTAGCACCTTGACCCCAAGCCATCCTCAGAATATACTACATCATGGCATATACGATGCTTTTTCAGTGAACTAAACAATAAGTGAGTATTGCAACAGTGCAATTTCCTTTCAGAAAATATTGTATCATAATTCCCAGAACGGTACTGTTCCAGAAATGGAGGCATTTACACTGGAACACAGCAGCACAGAAAGTTTGGATTTGATTGTCCACAGCCAGGGGCGGACTCAGCAAAGGACATTGCAAATGAAATCGAAGTTAGTAGGTAATATATTGCAACTGGATCAGAGATCCAAATACAAATAGTTTTGTTAGGGTTTGGGGTGCTCCACCTCGCGCAGAAGTAAAAAAAGAAGAGGCGGGCATACCTGGTCGATGCTGGTCGCCGGCAAAGGGTTGGGCGAAGACGTGACGAATGGCGCCGCCGCTTGCCCAGTCGTCGCCGCCAGGGAAAGACGAGCAAGGGAGGGAGGAGAGAGTCCGAGAGAAGGGAAAGGGTTTAAGAAGCAGAGATGCCTGAGGCTCGGCTCGGCTCAATACTAGAGCGAGCTAGAAATCAGGCTCGGCTCGGCTCGTTTGCCAGCTGGAGCTGACTTGTTTAGCTCGTGAGCCAGCTCGAAAAAAATTGACAGCAATGACTATGATGCGTGCTTGCGCGCGGCCCGTAGGAGCGAACACCGCACGGCGGGGCGAGGGCTGCGGCGCGACGGCGCACGGCGTGCCGGCGCGGGGGCGGCATCCAGGAGCGAGCTTGCCTGCCTGGGCAGCCAGGAAGAGGGGCCGGAGGTGCGGACGTGGAGGATCGAGGTGGGGGGGCTGTGGCGGCTAGGGACAGGCGACAGCCGATGAAAGTGCACCTGCGCAAGGCAAGCGGGCAGGAGTGAGCTTGCCTGCCTAGGCAGCTGGGAAGAGGGGCCGGAATGCCGGATGTGTGGAGGATGGAGGCGGCGGTGGTGCTATGGCGTCCAGGGATGGGCGATGGGTCCCAGAGGACGGGGTTCTGGGGAGTCAAGGAACTGTGACTTCGGGATGGGAGGGAGAGTGGGCTGCTAGCGAGGGAGCTAGGGTTTCATGTTGGGCTGCTGGGCCGATATAGTATTTTGGGCTACGCTAACTAATGTGTTGGGCTTTTGGCTTGGCTCGTTTCGGCTCAAGAGCTGGCTTGATAAAAACACCGAGCTAAACCTTTAGCTCCCTCGTTAATATTTTTCAATGAGCCAAGCCACTAATGAGTCAAAGCCGAGCGAGCTAGCGAGCCACGAGTTTTTGGTCCAGCCTTACCTGAGGCTCTGAGCCCCAAGGGGAGGGCTGGAATGAGCCGAGCTCGAGCGAGCGGACCTGCCGAGCGGCTCCGCAAGTTAGGAATTCGATAGCATCCGGAGCCCAGGCCCCGCCGAGCCAGCCTTATGGCCTTTTTGGCATGGCTCAGCTCTGGCTTTTTCGGCGATTTCTGTTGGAGTCCTATCAAACACTTAAAAATGGAATGGCTCTGTTGGAGTCCTATCAAACACTTAAAAATGGAATGGCTCCATACTGTAACATGTGAGAAGATAGAGTAGCGGTTTTGCTTGCAAGGAGGTGGAGCCGGTGAAGCCACAAAACCCAGCTCCACCTGCTCTAGCTCCGGCTCCACTTTTTTGCAAGAAGCCGGAGCTCTCACAAACAAGACTTTATTTTAGCTTCAACTTAATTTATTTCACGTAAATCGAAATACTGTGGCGTGAAATCGTTTTATAAGGTCATGCCAAAATAAACTGAAAGTCAAATAAAATCAGTTTTTTTTTGTACTTCACCAGCACCAATGAAGCTGTTTGATATAAGCTATGCCAAACGGCATGGGCGAAGCTCGGTTAGAACTAACCCTTGTGCACTCTCCATTGGATGGAAGAAAGCTAAAATAATTTACATGAAAAAATTTAGCTATCTAGTAGGTAATTTCTTTTCTTACCATGGTGCGTGTGCACCAGGCAACCACCACGTAGTGTGGCCCTGCCAAATGGGGTCTTATTTTGTATTTTGGCTTCAGCTCGTTCTGTCCATTCAAATCGAGATATTATAGCGTGAACTATTTTATAAACTCATGCTAAAATGACCTAGAAACCGGGTGAAACTAGTTTTTTTTAGCTTCACTGGCTTTGAGTGCAGTAGTGCCAAACGGCCCCATAGTCATCTGCTGACTTATCTCTACGCCTAAAAAGAATAATTGAGAGGAAATATTTTAGAAAGCAAAATATAGCAATAGTTTTAAAATTTGTGAGAGTGTGTCACTTAGGTCCATCAACTATGAAAATGCATTTTTACGATATAGATCCACATATATACAAGACATCGAGGCTGCCAACGTGCTTTATGATGAGAATTGATGTGTTTGCTCTTAGCTTTCTTCTCCACCATGACATCTCCCTCCTCTAGGTTCTGCTCAAGACCCCATTGTTGACGCAGAATCGCGCCAACACACTCGAATGCGCTAGAATGCACGAGCGATCGTCAAAACGATCAACACCTGCGAAACCCTGGGCGGACCGGTCTGACCGGTACCGCCGACCGATCTGACCGGTGCAGGCAGGGACTCGCTGGAAACCTAGAACAGCAAGCTCGGGAGGGACCCGTCGGAGCTTGTGATCGTAGGGTTGCTCTGAGGTTGGCAGGCCACTCAGAACGTCTTCAAACGCCGCCGGGACGAAGGAAGAAAGCAATCTAGGGTTGGAAAAGGCTAGGGTTTGAGAGATAAAAGTAATGCGATTTTTGTATTGATTCGATTGGGAATAACCTCAATCGGCCTTAGCCTTTATATTTATAGGCCGGGGAAGACGTACCCCTTCACGAGTAGGATTACATGAGGACTCTTTACAAAAACCCTAATTCAACTCGGACTGTACAGACCAGACCGGTCTGACCAGTCGGCCCGACCGGTCAGACCGGTCGACCTCAGCAGATGCCAAATTTGGCTGTCAACACCCATTGGCGATAATGCCTTCGTAAAGAAGATCAAGAGGGGGACTTCCAGCTGGGACTTCTAAAACTACCAAAACGAATGGCAGTGCTTTTGTTTTTCATATGTAGAACTTTAGTTTTGTTCGGTTATCATTCTGGGTGTTATCGTGTTCAGGTGCTGAGCTTGCTGGTGGCAAGCAAGTTTCCCCTCTCATTACTTTTGACCTTAGTTGCTCAAAACTTGTACTGAACATGCTACATTCTGCTTTATTTCTTGAAATGGGCTTGGGGACATGTGGCCTTACTTTCTAAAAAAACATCTCCCTCCTCTAATCTCATCTTAGCTGGTAGGTTGTTTGTCGATCCCCACTGCTTGGGGCGCCTCATACCCGAGCAGAGTTTGATGGGAGAGATTGAGTGAAGAGAGAATTGAAAGTACATTTGGCCCCCAAGATGGTTTTGGTGTTGATGGCACGCATATTAAGAAGCTAATCAGTTTATCGAGCATGTTAAAAATCATTGAAATGAAGAAGAGCAAGAAAAGATGCCATATTTGCGAAAGAGACGGTGTTTGAGCTTCATTGAAGATCTTTTATATATTTTGATTTTGAATTTCAGTACAGCAAACACCGTACTATAAAGAGGGATGCCAAAAAAATGTTTGGAAATGCCAAAGAACATACCTGAGATGCTAACAACCCATGAGAGATACAAAGCACTCACTTGAGCACTTGTTCCTACATTTTCTGCAGGGGTCAGAAGTTTTCCACTTCTTTCGATGAGGGGTACTCGGCCAGCTATTTTAACATAGGCCGGAAGTTCTGACCAGGCGTCGGAAGTTCCGACAAGCACATCACCAGCACACCAACGGCTAGATTTTGGGGCTCGAGTATATATACCCCCTCAACCACTTCTTCATTTGCTGCTGACCTAACCTGAGACAAACACCTTCAAGAGCATTCAATACTTCTCCCCAATTCCTCCAACAGCTAAACCTTGAGTTGTTTTGAGCTAGCACTTGGGTGAGAGCAAGATTGGGGTGCGAAGCTTAACTCTTTGAGTGAGAAGGCAACCAAGTTTATCTCAAGGACACTAGAAGCATCTCTTTCGGTCGATTCACGTTGGTTACTCTTGAAGCTTGCTTCTAAACGGTTAGGTGTCGCCCGGTGAGCATCCTCTCGTGTGGGCGCTCCACCGGAAAGTTTGTATTTGCCTTGTCCTTGGTGGACGTTAATAGTAAGTGACTCAATCCTCCTTAATGGTTGATTGAGGGAGGTAAAGAGTTAGTGGACAAACCTGCTCTTTGTGAGCTCCTCAACGGAGACGTAGCTTCCTTAGTGAGAATGAACTTCAGGAACAAATCTTGTGTCACTTGTTCTTATTGTTATTATATATTTAGTTCTTGATGACCTAGAACTTGTTTTGTCCTGATCTTCTCTCTCGTGTGCAGGTTACTCCAGGACAAGGGGTGAACTTTTGATTCAAATAGATGCAGCTTCATCTTTGTTTTTGAATTTTGTTATAGTTTCTTGTTTTGTCGAAAGTTTCGATACTGTCGGAAGTTCCGATACATAGGAACTTCCTACGCAGGGTGGGAAGTTCCGATGTATTTAATTGTTGCGAAGAATTTTTTCAAGTTTTCAGGTTCACCTAATCACCCCCCTTTTAGGCATCACCAAGGTCCTTTCAGAAATGAACGAGATTGGAGATGTACGTGCACACATGGATACGTATGGACCTAAACAATTTAATAAGTTTGTGGACCTAAAAATACACTTTCGAAGTTGACGGACCTAAGTGACGCACCCTCACAAGTTCAAGAATTACCAGTTCCTTTTACTCTATTTCAAAATATTTAACCTTTTACAGTCATTTCGAATGCATATTCTGAAACGCTAGCTTTACAACAGCTCCTACAATATTGCAAAGGAAGATAGAATTTCACGCTCATTTTATCCAAACTTGCTAACATTTTGTGCCATCTCGGCAGACAACGTGGAAGTGGCACACAAAAATGCTACCCTCCCCCATAGGACATAGACGAGCTCGAAGCTAACCCCATTCCCCTCCTCTCACCCTACCTTCTTCTTCCTCCTCCGAGCTGCTCAATTTAGAGAGTCCTTCACTAGTAGTCATAGGATGTGGCGACCCTATTGGAGGGCGGTCCTTGTTGGTGAGGTGACTAGCTTGCCTTGCTTGTGCAAGCTGGATTGGGTGTTTGAGCTGCAAGTAGAAAATGGAGGTGTTAACTATGGATGGTGTTCTCCAAGTGTCCAAGGAATATAGAATTGGTGAGTTTGATTTGGTCTTGGATCCCTCTTTTAAGTAGGTTTTGTGACCTAGGGTTTAAGCTTGTTGTTTACTATGTTGCACTGGTGTATAGATGCTTAGAAGGTATCCATACTACAATGGTAGAGGTTGTAGTTGTAGGAACTGTGTGCTTCAAATTTGTCGAGATGCACCTTGCCGAAAGTAGATGGTGGCTCATCTGTTGGACGAAGTTACCACAGACGTCTCGCTGTCAACGGAACAACGACTACCATTGAAAGCACAACGCTATTAAATTCTGAAATCTTTGTTCCCATGGGGAGTCGAATCCAGGACCTTGTTGTCGGTCGAAACCCACCGGCGAGCAGCGACAGGCAACACGAAAAGCCGGGAGGTCGCTGGGGCGCTGGCAGGCACTGCTCCCTCATCGACGGCCCGCAATTCCAGCACACGCTGCGGCTTGTGAAGACGCAGGGCATGCCACCTGACCTATACTCGATCAGGAAGGTGCGAACGTGCTTGCAACGATTAGCCTGCATACAAAAACACGTGGAAACGTAAGTCCGAGCCGTGGTCGGCTCCCCGGGACGACTCTTGCATCGGCTTTAAGGAGCCGATCGAGTCCTGGTGTCAGATTGGATCTGTTTACATCCGGATATTGATAAATAAAGCGAATAACTGTAAAGCTGCTTCAATTAAATCTAACTAATCTAATCCATGACAGTAAAGGCTTCACTGTTTGATCGGAACATCCTACACGTGATTGGGCCTAATGAACGCAACAGATAACTAAACCATAACCCAGAACAAAGGCCTAAGAACTAGCAAGAGCCGATTCCCGGAACAATCCCTATTAAGGCTAAGATAAAGCATCTAGTACACCACCGGATCATCCAACCCATTTGCAAGGCCTAATCTAACAGATATTACGCCAACTCTTAGAGATAAGACCAAACCATAACCGATTAGATCTACGAGACATAAAAGAAGCAGTGTGTTGCCTTTACGTAGCTAACTCTACGCAACAAGAGCTAGTATAATATGATGACATGATTGCGTAAAGATAACATGATATTCGTAGATGATAAACAACAAAGCACAACAGATCTACTAAAAGCCATGCTACGAACATCGAGATAACTAGTACTACTCGCCATCAAAAATGCTTCAGTACGAGTAATACCAAGGTAAAAGCAAGAACAACGCTGCCCTGATCGCAAGAAGCGATCAGGGCAGCATGGCGCTTACTTGGATGAAACCCTAGGATTAGGGGTGGCGATGCGCCGAGATTGTTGTTTGCGAGACGTGATGATGTTCTCTCTTCATAAATAACATAGGATACATATTTATAGTCCGGAGACTTGGGAAACAATCTAAACTAATCTTGTCCCGATCGGACTCTATCTCTAATCTTAAACTAAATCTAAAGATACATGGCCCATGTAGCCCAAATGCTCACGCAGGAGCCGATTTACAAGCCTTCTTCAACTTTCTGCCTTAAGCCCATCTTGCTTTCGGCCCATAAATTAATCCTGTTAATTTATGGCGATAACACATGCCCCCTAGTTTTGGCAATGATAGTTCCAAAACCACTCCGTCGCTTCATCTTCTCGTTAATGCTCATTAAACACACTGCAACCACCAAGGAAGACGTAACGTCTCTGCAACTGGCTCCTCGTAGAACGTGAAACTGCCGATCCGTCTTCCATCTTTTCACTATTTAATCTTACCCCGAATCGGCTTTTCTTCACGGCAAACTCCTTCTTCCTCCCAAAGCCAAATAGCGCAGAAAACCCCAGTCCTCCAACACCAATAGCTATGGCGATCTCTTCCTCCTCTGACTCCAACTCCTTTGGAAACTCTTCCTCCTCCTCTTCTCCTTCTTCTTCCCCTCTCCTTGCTTCTTCCATCAACTCCATCCCGGAGAGTCGGGAGCCGATGCCGGAGTGGGACCCAACTGCAGCGTATGAAGCGCTGGCTCCTCTGCACTGGGATGCAGAGGAGTTCGACTTCGGGACCGTCTCCGAGGAAGACGAGCCCAAGACCGATGGAGAAGACCTCCGGCTGCTATTCCAGGAGGAGTCGGAGAACAGCAACGAGGAAAACCCATCTTCGGATGGAGTCGACTCCTCCTCGGAAGGGGAGATCGACTCCTCCGATGACGACGACGAGCCGATGGGCGGAAAGCCCTTTCGGTTCCTCGGGTCCTCCGAGGAGGACAGCGAGGAAGATAACAGCGGCGGCGGCGATGGCTGGAGCGACTTCGAATCCGAAGGCGGCAGCAGCACCTTCGGCAGTGACGACGACGACGACGACAGCGACGACGACGGCAGCGGGGATGCGCTGGCCTGAAGCCCCAAACGCCATAGGTATTAGGTACCTACGAGCAGTAGAAGTAGGTAGCATCGTAGGGGTAGGATCACAAAGCCGAAGGATCAATTCCTTTGTAAAAATCGGCTTTTCCTTGTAATGACCTTTCTATTAATGAAATCGATTTCCTTAAATTCTGTGTGTCTGATGTTTACTTTCCAAAAAGCCGATGGCAACGCATCAGGCTTCTATAAATATCCAAGAGCCGATGAAATTCAAACTAGAAGCAACCCGCACAAGAGTAGAGTATCACTTCCACCTTGAACCGAACTCGAAACAAGCTCTCAAATCCGAACGTAATTTGAAAACCCAGCTCTACAAATTCAAGCAAGAACTCCTCAAGCATCCAGAATTCGGATCAGAGCCCACAGCAACCAAACCCCAAGTCAACGGATCTGAACTATGGCAGACTCTGCAGCTCAGACAACAAATCCTACTGTTGATGATGCGGCAACTGCGGCCTGAAGGTAATATTCAGCCTAATTCTTTTAGTATTCCTCAGCTTATTAAGCCTCTGAAACATTAAACTCTGAAACCTGACACCATACACATACTTCTGAATTTCTGAACTTCAGGTATCAGACATCCTTCTGTCGCATCCCTCCAATCCAAAATCTTTATGTCTTGGCCTACGAACCTATGAAAATCCTATAGATTTGATCTCTTGTGAAGCAAATAGAATCCCTTTCGTGAGTCAAAACATCGATTTGAACCTCTGGGCCGACTGCTTAAGAGCCTGGCCTAACCCTCCTGAGAGCTGGATTACATGGTACAGCAGAGTAGCAAAAGCTTATATGCCCTTGTGGCAGGATTTGAACATAGCCGATGCACTTAGCTTATCATTATCACCCCTTGACAAAAATGAAAACCTTCTAAAAACCATCGGCTATTTTTGGTCCGATGCTCTGAACTGTTTCCTCTTTGGTCATGGACCCATGACTCCCACTCTACTAGATGTCACCATGATCACTGGCCTAGACATTGGATCTCCTAATCCAGCTGCCCACAAAATGGCAAAAGTCCCCTTCAAACTTTCTTCCAAGGTTAACTGCACAAACTGGGGTACTTACATGAATCAGCACATGAAAACAAAAGGTCTAGTGACTGAGAAGGAACACACAGCGTTCTTAAACCTTTGGCTAGAGCACTTCATCTTCTGTGGCCCTTCTTTAGCTCCAACTAAGAACTATCTTCCCTTAGCCTATCACCTGGCCCATGGCGATCACACCGGCCTAGGCAAACTTTTTCTTGGAGAAACCTACAGATATCTCCATTTGATGACATCTAACTTGCTCAACCAAAAGAAACTGAGAACTGGAGGCCCTTGGTGGTTTATTCAGTTGTGGGCACAACTGTACTTTCAGCACCAGATTCCGAACTTCCAAGGCCTAACCAAGAACTCTTTTCCTGATGAGAGTGGCAAACCAATTAGATGTACTAGCTATGGCCAAGCTTTATTTAGTCTACCCGGCAGTAAACTGAATTTAGCAGATACAGCAAACTGGTTCAGAATCTTCTACAAGGGACTAGATAATCCACTCTATTTCCCATTTACTGAATCTGAATCCTTTGAAAACCCAACTGCCTTCAGATTAGATAACTTTGCCAATGACAACAGCACTCGGCATTTATACTCTTTAATGATCCGACCTGGCTTCCTTCCTGTTGGCATCAATACCTCTAATAGAATTATTAAGCCAGGTTATGAATCTTACCAACCAGTCATAGCAGCTCGGCAACTTGGCCTAGGACAGGTCCCTCCCCACTTCCATATTCACCACTTGGTGGAGAGTAGAGCAGATTTGCCTGATGGTCTTACCAGCTCAAGATGCTACATCATGTTTGATGATCTCCACATTCCAATACCAGCCGATCTGTCCTTTAATCCTTCATCGATCGATTTTAGCACATGGTGGGAAATGTGGAAAACTCATGTTTTCAGAAAAGCTGTAGGTCCTCGACTGCAGCAAATTGATCCTGAATATGTAATCCCCGAGGAAGAGGTACTGAATTTATGCACTTTACCCTTTCCAAATCATCCATTCCTTTACTTGACTAATCCTGCTCACCCTGTTAGCAGCAACAGGACGGTCCAGAACCTATGACCAGCAACGGGGAGCCATTCCACTTTCTTCCAACTGCTCCTAATGTACTCTTCTGCAAAGGATCATCATCAATGAAGAAAGTGATAATGACTATTCAGCCAGACTTACTTCAGTCGGCTTCCAAACGAAGACAAGCTTCTGCAGGCGTTGCCCCCCAAGTCTTGACCAAGAAAAGGAAGATGATCATGAGGCGTGTCATCAAGAAACCAGCACCAGCTTCCCCGAGTCCATCAGAGTCCAACACCAACCAGGTAACTCGTCTTTCTAACACTTCTTCTTTTTTATTGCACATACATGTACTCTGGTTGACTGTAATTCTATTTTCAGGACGCAACTGAAGACATCCTTGAAACCAGTAGCCCAGCACAACACGAAGTCATCGTTCATGAAGCTGACACTGGAGCAACTGAAACTTCAAATACTCTGACAGATGTGCATGACGAATAGGCTAACACAGTCGAAGCCCCTGTTGTCACCTCCAATCCAACCGGATCGGCTACACCTGAACGGATCATCACTTCTTGTTCAGAACATGTAACTTTTATGAGAACCGTTTCTGAACCAGCCGATAGCTTCATGAATGCATTTTGCTCTAACTCCAGATATGTCCATAGGGCTTTGATATTTCAGGTTTGCTTTCCTTTGACCTAGCATCAATGAGTCTGACTGTCCCTGGAGCAGAAACACCATCTTTGCAGCAATCGGCTAATTTGGCACATCAGCTTCAGCTCATCAATGATCTACTATCTGCTCCGATCACTGCTCTGGTTGATGATTCCATCAAGATAAAAGAAATTCTTGAGCATATAGAATCCCAACTTCCAGAATTACTTCGAGTCAAACTTTGGCCAGCCGGCCATCTTCCTTTCTTTCGGGCAGAGGTGAAGGCAGCTCAACAAAGAATAGAAGCACGTCGTTCTCAAGTCTCTCTGAAAACTGACATAGCTCAAAAGTGCAAAGCCCTCAACCAAAAGAAAGCAACTCTGGATGCTAAAGCTGATATCTCCGAGAACACAAGACGACTCAACCTCTTGGAAAAGGAACTGATGGAACTTGAAGAAAAGGTCTACAATACCCAAAGACTAATCCAAGAGGAGAAAGCTTCGATCGCAAACTCCAAGCAGGAAGCCCAAGAAATGACTGAACAAATATAGGCAGAGTTTGCAGAGATAAGCACCTTGAGTCGGCAGATAGTATCAGGCAATGACAAGGACGATGAAGCAATCATAGCGCGAGCAGATGCTGTACGTGCAGAAGCCATCCATGCCATAGAAGGATTTCTGAACTAGCAGAACTATTCAGAAAACATTCGATGTTGCCTGTAAAACCTGAAACTTGTACTTATTTAAAACACCTTAAGTCGATGGTTACACATCGGCTATCTTGCTTCTCACATGTATTTTACTAGCCAACTCAACGTGTTAGCCTCTCTTTCTTTTTTTTACCGGCCAACTCAACGTGTTGGCCTTTCTCTTTTTTTTTACCGGCCAACTCAATGTGTTGGCCTATCTCTTTCCTTTTTTTTACCGGCCAACTCAACGTGTTGGCCTTTTACGCTACAGCCAGATGGGTCTCATCAGCTCTTGTTACTCGCTTTCCCACATGCTCGGGAAATACTTCTTGAGGTGTTGACCATTCACAGCAACAGGAAACTTGACACCATCCAGCTCCTCAAGCATGTATGCATTCCCAGGCAAAGCCTGATCAACCTTGTACGGCCCGTGCCAAGTTGGAGACCACTTGCCATACTTTCTATCTTTGGTTCCCAATGGCAATACTGCCTCCCAAACCAAGTCTCCAACCTAGAAATTCTTTGGCTTGACTTTCTTGTTGTACGCACGAGCAACTTTAGCCTTGTTTTCCTTTATCCTCTCCAATGAACAAAGTCTTAGCTCCGTCAGGTCCTCCACATTGTCATTCATCAAGGCTGCATATTGTTCAGTTGTCAGATCGTTCTAGAACTCGACACGCCTTGATCCAGCCGTGATTTCCCATGGCAACATAGCGTCTTGGCCATAGACCAAATGGTACGGCGATGTCTTGGTGGACCCGTGACATGAAATATGATACGCCCACAAAGCTTCTGACAACACCTCATGCCAGCGCCTAGGATATTCATCGATCTTTCTCTTTATGAGCTTGATGAGACTCTGGTTGGATGCTTCAGCTTGTCCATTAGCCGGGGCATAAGATGGAGATGATCTGATCAGCTTAATCCCCATGTCATCGGCAAACTTCCTGAATTCCTCTGATATAAAGACCGATCCTTCATCAGTCGTAATGGTCTGAGGGATCCCAAATCTATGAATGATGTGCTCTTTGACAAAGCTGATAACATCTTTTGACGCTACTGACCTCATGGGCACTGCCTCTACCCACTTTGTGAAATAATCTGTAGCAGCTAAGACCCATTGGTGACCCTTGCTAGACGATGGGTTGATCTGACCAATCATGTCCATGGCCCAACCTCTGAATGGCCACAGTTTGATGATAGGATTCATTACCGATGCTGGCACTATCTGAATTTTGCCAAACCTCTGACATGCCTGACATCCTTTGTAATATTTGAAGCAATCTTCAAGCATAGTGGGCCAGTAATAACCCGATCACCTAATCAGCCACTTCATCTTATGAGCCGATTGATGAGCACCGCAGGCTCCTTCATGAACCTCATGCAAGAGCCGATTTGACTCTGAAGGTCCCAAACATTTAAGCAGTAGTCCTTCCAAGGTCATGTAGAACATGTCATCCCCTATCAGAACATACTTCATGGCCTTGAGTCTTATCCTTCTGGGTGCCCCCCGAGCCGAATCCTTCAAGTAATTGAAGATATCGGCTCTCCAGTCTCCGGGTTCTAGAAACTGAACTTCTACATCGACTCCATCGGCTGTTTCCTTGTACCCAGAAGCCATCTGTGCCAAATCATTGGCTTCATTGTTCAGAGTCCTGCGTATCTAGTGGAAATTGATGTACCTGAATTGTGACATCAACTCACGGCACTGCATCCATATCGGAAAAAGACCCTCGCTCTCACATCTATATTCTTCCGTGAGCTGAGAAATCACCAGCTTCGAATCTCCAAAAATTTCCACCGCTTCTGCACCAGCTTCGAGGAGCAGTTCCATCCCTTTGCGAACGGCTTCATATTCCACCAAATTATTGGTGCATGAGGCAGTCATCCTGATGGAGAAGGAGTAAGTCGCCCCTCGAGGTGACACCAACAGAATTCCCACACCGCACCCATCATCACAAACCGATCTGTCAAAAAACATAGCCCAAGCACGAATAAAAAGTGCAGCAATATCAGTACTGATCCTATCTGCAACAAGATCCGCCAGTGCCTGTCCTTTGACTGCTTTTGCAGGCTGATACCGAATATCGAACTATGACAATGCAAACATCCATTTTCCAAGCCGGCCTTTCAGGACAGGAGCCGACAACATATGCTTTATGACATCCGATTTGCATATGACAATTGTTTCCGCCGAGAGAAAAATATGACGAAGCTTTGTACATGTAAAGAATAAACAAAGGCAAAGCTTCTCGATCTCAGGATACCTGGTCTCGGCGTCTAACATGTGCCTGCTGAGGTAGAAAACCACCCTCTCCTGGCCGTCGTGCTTCTGGACTAACACCGAAGTAATGGAAGTGTCACCCACGGATAGGTACACGTAGAACGACCTATCTTGCTGAGGAGGAACCAACACTGGAGGCTTTGACAAATATTCTTTGATTTCATCGAAAGCTTGCTGCTGTTCTGCCCCGCAGCGAAACTCATCATCGGATTTGATCTTCACTAAACCCATGAATGGTTCCATGCGCCCAGACAGATTAGGAATAAATCGTCTGACAAAGTTAATTTTACCGATGAGCTTCTGCAACTCTTTCTTCGTGGTTGGCGGCTTCATCGTCTTCACAGCTTCTTGACTCTTCAAGCCGATCTCGATTCCCCATTCGTGCACCAGGAATCCCAAAAATTGACCGGCCGATACTCCAAAGGCACATTTCTTTGGGTTCATTTTGAGCCCAAACTTTCGAGTCCGCTCCAAAACTTGACGTAGATCTTCTAGATGCCCCCTAGCTGATTTGGACTTGACCACAACATCATCAATATAGATTTCTACCAGTTTGCCGATGAGATCATGAAAAATGTAATTCATGGCACGTTGGTACGTTGCACCGGCATTTTTCAGTCCAAAGGTCATAACCAAGTACTCGAACAAGCCGACCGCGCCTGGTACTCTGAATGCGGTCTTGTTTACGTCTTCTGGGGCCATGAAGATCTGGTTGTAGCCGGCATTACCATCCATAAAACTCATCATCTTGCCACACGCTGGGGCAGTATTTCTTCAAGTATCTTCCATTAAGAGCCCTTGGAAGACGTTCTCCTTGCATCGTCTCCACCATATAAGAATTCCCGAAGATAACCTTGACAATCTTGTATGGCCCTTCCCAACTTGGCGACCACTTGCCGAACTTGTTACTCTTTGTCCCAAGAGGTAATACTGTCTTCCAAACCAGCTCACTAATCTGAAAAGATTTTGCTCTTACCTTCTTGTTCTAAGCTCTAGCCACCCGAAGCTTGTCCTTCTCAATTTTCTTCAAAGCTTGCAACCGCTTGTCGCTTACTTCATCAATATTGTCCATCATCAAGTCATAGTAATCAACAGCAGTAAGATTATTTTGTTTAGCCAATCTATATGCGTCCAGATTCACCTCAACAGGCAAAACGGCCTCTTGACCATATACAAGCTCAAAAGGAGTAACCTTAGTAGCACTACGTCTAGATATATGATGAGCCCATAATGCTTCAGATAGAACCTCATGCCACCTTCTGGGATTTTCCTCTATCTTCTTCTTGATAAGTTTTATCAAGATCTTATTACTAGACTCGGCTTGACCATTGGCCTGAGCATAGTATGGAGATGAATTGAGTATCTTAATCTTATAAGATTCGGCAAAATCATGTACCTCCTTTGAAATAAAAGATGAACCTTGATCCGTTGTCAAAGTTTGAGGAATACCGAATCTATGAATAATATGCTCTGTAACAAACTCAACTACCTCTCGGTGTGTCATATTCTTCAAAGGAACCGCTTCGGTCCACTTAGTGGAGTAATCCGTTGCAACCAACATGAAACAATGTCCCTTTGAAGAAGGGGGATTAATTTTACCAATGAAATCTAACCCCCAACCTCTGAACGGCCATGGCTTGATAATAGGATGTAACAACGCAGCAGGCACCAACTGAACATTACCAAATCGCTAACATTCTTCACACCCTTTATAATATTTGAAACAATCCGCCATCATAGTTGGCCAATATAAACCGGCTCTAATAAGCAACCACTCCATTTTAGGAGCCGATTGATGTGTACCACAGATGCCTTCATGAACTTCTCCCATGGCAACACGGGCCTGATCAGAATCTAAGCATTTGAGAAGTACATCTTCGGCGGTCCGACGATAAAGCTCATCGTCGATCAAAATATATTTAAATGCCAAACGCCGAATATTTCTTTGCGCACCATGACCATGGTCCTTTAAATATATCACAATAGGCACCCTCCAATCAGCAACCTTGGCCTTTCCTTCGAAATTGGAAAAATCGGCCGACTCGCTATTTTCAGCGTTCTGACCGGTCAGACCGGTCTCTGAACCGGTCAGACCGGTCTGGGCGGTCGGATCGGTCGGAGCATCCGGTCTGACTGGTTCGTCCAGAACCAGTAACTCGGCTGTTGCTTGCATCGGCTTTCTCATGTTAAAATATTTTTTAGTAACATTGTAGCCAGATGCTTGTTGAGCCAGAGCATTTGCCTTCTTATTACTATCTCTTGGAATATGTCGGATTATAAACTCATCAAAACAAGAGATAATATCAAGGCATCTATCAAGATATGCATTTAAAGATCCATTATAGCATTGGCATAAGTTGGATACTTGCTGCACCATGAGAAGTGAATCCCCATAAGCTTCCACATGTTTAACGCCCATTGATTCCAAGAATTCCAAGCAAATAGAAGTTCTTCATACTCAATTTGGTTATTCGTACGCTCTTCCTCCAACCGATTTGAGAACTCAAAAATAGTACCACTCAGAGAGATCAGAACGACACCAATTCCTTGACCATCATCACAAGCCGATCCATCAAAGAACAACTTCCATGGTATGCAAGTAACATAGCCGACTTCCAAATCATGCTCATCATTAATCCGATGTTCAACAATGAAATCCGCTACAATTTGGCCTCTAACAGCTCTCAAAGATTCATAGGCCAAATCATATTCAACAAGTGCATAAGCCCACTTTCCGATTCTACCACTCAAAATCGGCTTTTGTAGCATATGCTTTAATAACATTGGCTTGACAAGTAACTATGCATGTACTTGATAAAAGATAATGCCTCAACTTTGTACAAGCATAATATAATGATAAGCACAATTTCTCAATAAATGTATACCTCGTTTCCGCATCAATAAGTCATCGTCCAACATATGTAATGATATACTCCTTTCCTTCGATTTCTTGAGTCAAAATAGCACCAATAACTTTGTCTTCTGCAGCCTCATAAAGCCTAAAAGGAATACCTCTTCTAGGCGCCTTGAGAACCGGTGGTGAAGACAAATACTTCTTGATCTTCTCAAAAGCCTCTTGCTGATTTGCCCCCCAAGTAAATCCAGCTTCATATTTCAACCGAAGAATAGGAGTAAAAGCATCTATCTTTCTGGAAAAATTGGATATAGATCTCCTCAAGAAATTCACTTTGCCCAGAAACTTTTGCAAGTCTTTCCTGCAAGCAGGAGCCTCCACTTTTTTCATGGATTCAATTCTTTTTGGATCAATCTCTATGCCTTTCTCATGAATAATAAAGGCTAAGAACTTCCCAGCCGATACACCAAAAGCACACTTGAGCGGGTTCATCTTCAATCCATACTGACACATCCTCTCAAGAGCAAGTCTTAAATCAGCCAAATGATGACTCAAGCCGGCCGATTTAATTACAAAATCATCAATATAGACCTCTAATATAATACCAAGTAAATCATGGAAGATCAAATTCATAGCTCTCTGATAAGTAGCCCCAGTATTCTTCAATCCAAAAGTCATAACAACCCACTCAAATAAACCAATGAAACCAGGACATCTAAAGGCCGTTTTAGACGTATCTTCTTCGGCCATGAATATTTGATTGTAACCTGCACTATCATAAAAAAAACTGATAACACGATGTCCAGAAGGCTCATTGATCAACATATCGGCTATAGGCATAGGATATTCATCTTTAGGAGTAGCTTTATTAAGATCTCTAAAATCAATGCACACTCTAATCTTGCACGAATCCTTCTTTTCAATGGGCACATTATTAGAGATCCACTCCACATAACGACAAGACCGAATAAATCCAGCATCTGATAGACGATTAATTTCTTCTTTTATTCGGTCATACATAATGTTTATAAGTTCTAAAACCGGCCATAATCGGCAGCCAATGCTTAACCAAATCACGACTCAAACCAGGCATCTCAGAGTATTCCCATGCAAAACAATCGACATATTCTTTCAACAACTTTATTAAATCGGGTTTACAATCATCTGATAAGTTTGCATTTACAAAAGTCGGCCTAGGAATAGAACCATCTCCAATATCTACCTTTTCTAAAGGATCAGCCAACATAAAACTTTGGCCTAACTTATCTAAGTCACCCAAGTCCTCAATAGCCTCGCACATATCGTTCGCCTTGTCCCGATAGTGCTCAATGCGCTGCTGCAGCCAGTTTGCGTTGGACCGGTCTGACCGGTCTGACGCACCGGTCTGACCGGTCAGAGGTAATGGTCTGACTGGTCGGCTCTGTATTGTCACCTTGCTGCATCATAGAAGTAAATGTAGCCGATTCTCCATCGGTTTTGAAACAGCAGATACAAAACCCTCTTTGGTGCAGCTGATCAAATCATAATCGGTCAAGTCTAGGCCCGATAAGCACTTGATGTGATCGTGCGCACCAATGAGCTTGGAATCGGCAGCACCAATGAAGGAAGAGGTATCACGATGCACAACCTCAACTTCATCGCCGATCCACTGAATAAGAAACTGGTGCAACGAAGATGGTACACATTGATTGGCATGAATCCAATCACGTCTAAGTATGAGGTTGAAGTTACCTTGCACCTCGGAGATGAAGAGCGCCGTTGCAACTGTCTTGCTTCCAATTGTCAACTCCATCGAAGCAACTCCCTTGGCACCAATAGGATCACCTCCTCCAATGCCACTGACCGTCATGTTCATCTTGATCAATTCTTCGTCCATCCAACCGAGCTTCTTGTAGAGTGAATAGGGCATCAAGTTCACAATTGCCCCACTATCCACAAGCATACGAGAAACTGGCTTCCCGTTGATGCGCACCCTCACGTAGAGAGCCTTCAAGTGATTATCTGAATCCTTAGGCTTCTAAAATATAGCTTCACGGCGCCCAAAATCCAAATGTGCAGTCTCCTGCTCCGGAATCGCCCAATAGTCATCAGAAAAGCGCACAACGTTGATCTCCATGTTTGTGCATTCCGGAGAAGCCTCATAATCCACCAACTCCTCGTCCTCTGTTGTAGAAGGAGCTGCTAGAACCTCTGATACACCAGGAGCCGAAGTAAGAACCACTTCTTCGGCCTTCTGCTCCGGCTTAGGGTCGACCGGTTGCTCTGAGCGGTCAGACCAGTCCGGGACACCGGTCAGATCGGTTGGCTTTTGCGGTCCGACCGGTTCTGCAGGCTGGTCAACTGCCTTGACCTGCCACACCTTGCCTTGAGGGATCCTCAGTCTGTACTTGTCGAACTGCTCATCCCTCATCTTCTCCGCCTCTTTTTCCTTCTGTTCTTGGTGGCGAAGGCGCTGCAACCTCCTCTTCTGAGTATGCATCAACCCTGGTGGGCACCACCTAGGTTGAAAGTACTTTTCCTTGTCTTGGTCCTTGAGATTGCTGCTGCTGGCCTCATGATCATTAGCCAACACAAGCTTCTAGTAAGAATCAACCGATTTCTCGATGGTCATCGGTCCCTTTTGTGCATCTTGGATCTTGTCTTTGCCACCCTTAGCTTGCACAACATTAGCAGCTGGAGCCTTCTTAGAATCAACTTGCATCGGCACGGGTTCATCCTTCTTCTCTTTAATGCGATACTCTTGGCGCACTGGACGAACTTGGGCCGGCCTCTGCTGAGACCGGTATGACCGGTCCGGGGTTCTGCCCCGACCAGATTGGTGCTGTCCCAATCGGTCGTAACCCGGCTGCTTCAACCTGTCAAATACAGGTCCTCTAGAGCTTCCCTCCCCTTGGAAGTGTGGTGGATACGGCATCGGATAACATTGCATCCAAAATTCCCCGTTCTCCCATGCGGGAAACTGAGAATCCGATGCCGGTGGAGCCCATGGCATAGTAGCATACATCGGCTGCATCTGCTGAGGAAGGAACAAGGTAACTATATCACCCTTGCACTTGCTTGATTCTCCCCTAGGAGATGAAGGTGTGCCTAGACGCGGAGGTGACCTCAGTCTCTTTTTTAGGGGCCGATCATTTCGAACGGCCTTTGAGTACTTGTTCAACTGTTGGCCAAAGGTAGGCTTCTGATTTGCGAGCTTGCCCTGCACCTTTGGCTGATTAGTCTTCCACGTACCCACTTCCGGACCTTTAGGCTTAAACATTCGGGACTGATCACCAGGGCGGTCCGACCGGCCGCCAGGTCCGGTCTAAGCGGTCAGAGAAACCGGTCTGACTGTGTTGAAGCAAAATCAACACACTGGAATCTGAAGGCACTGCTCACCAAGATTCAGAATGCAGACCAAGTGTGCCAGTAAATTTGACCTGTAAATTGACAAGGAAACAGCAAACCGTCAAATTCAAGAGTGTATCGGCTAGATTTCCGAACCACTCTTATGCGGAATATCGGCAAAGCTCTGCCGATACAGAAGGCGACAAAAGATCATATAAGATGAACGTATAATGAAAGCGATCTACTACGGATCGGCAATAGGCTGCCGACGGCGATGAGCAACTAGACGGCTATATCTATAGCCGACATGTGCCGGGTAACAATGTACAAACCCACGAATGTATGGATCTGGACAAAGCTAAGCTTGTGATTCAATATAATCGGCTTTACAAGGTTTATCGTGATAAACAAGGAGCTTACAGCCGATTAAACAGATCACTAAGCCGGGTAGTTTGTGAATTAATCTAAATGCGAAAACTGCGATGCGCCCAGAGATCAAAGCTTAGATAAATTCAGTAAATTTTGAATAGATCTAAACAAAGCGACAGCGATGCGCCCGGAAGCTAAAGCTCAGATTTACTTGGTAAACGAAAACTTACTAGCAAACCAAGTCGCTCGAATGTGAGACGTCCTTGATCGGCTTGAAAGAGCTCGCAGAAAGAAAAAAGATGGCGAAGTCGCCGACGAGGAAGTAAATTGCAAGTAGCAAAGTTTGTTTGTTTGGGTGTGTATCAATCCTTTACAATGGCCGGGGGTCCATATTTATACCCCATGCTAACACAATCCTAGCCGATTACGGCAAAGCACGATTCTATTCTAGAGAATAAAAACAACTTCTAAAAATAAGATAACTCTTGCCAAATCGAAGTCAAAATATCTGGTCAACTCCTCCCTCTTCGGTCAGCAAGATCTTTGACCGTGGCACACGATCGTCCATCCGAATCCACCGATCGTACAGCGCAGAACCTTTTCTCCTTTGCAACACTCTACATGACAAAATTTGGTGTCAACACGTGCCCCCCAATTTCGGAGTAAAAATGTCCTTTATACGTTGAAATTAAACCTTGTCATGATTATGCTGCCGAACGGTCCTTTCACTTACTGCCATCTCGCTTCCCGTGCGGGTGGCAAGTGAAGATCTCTTCTTTGCCCTAAACCCTTCACCTTTCCATCCGCACAACGGGAATCTGCCGATTCATCTCCCGTCTTTTTACCCACGCGTCCCTCGATTAAACCCAAGAGTAAAGGCTGTGCCGGTGCACGCAACCGATTCATCTTCCCCACCTTGGGCTATAAATCGCCCCATCAGCACTGTAGTCTCCTCATCGGCTAGAGCTCTCTTTGCCTTCTTCCTCTTCAAACTCCAAAAACCCTAGCCTCCTCTCCTCTTTCAAGACAGATGGCCAACAACAAGCGCATCGGCGAGGATTCCTTTGACGCTCCTCCGCCGCTCCGTCCCCGTCTAGGGTAAAACATCGCTTCTTCTTTCCACCAACGTTGCAACTTAGATCCGCTTTCGACCATCTGCCCTTATCTGTAGGTACGCCGCCATGGAGCTCCCCCCAACTTCTGAGTCTTGGACGAGGGTACCCAGGACTACATCCGCGACCTCCTCCGCCAGCTCAACGAGGCCCGCCGCGATCTCGACCGAGCGCAGACAAATCAGGTCGTTATCCGCGACCAGCTCACCAACGTCGACACCAAGGCTGCCAGTAAGATTTTCCGGCCATGTCTTTCTTCAGCAATTTCTTCACATCCTCCGCTCTAATCCTTTCTTTCCCAGACTTGGAGTCGTAGGTCCAGAATCTTCTGGACGCCGCCCGACTCGCCATCGTCTCGGTGAATGCAAGGGGAAGCACCGTCGCCGCACACCTCCGGAACATCTCGGCGCACATCACGGAGCTCGCCGAGCATGGGGTCCATACGGGTGCTGCCAAGGCCATTGCCGTCGTCTCCCACATGTCTGGGGCGGACTACCGGCAATGGGAGCCGGTCTTCCCTGAGTGGGGAGAGGCGCGGAATGCCTTCGATGAGTTGGTTGATGACGTCAACCTTCCTGCTGACACCATCGTCGCCGACGTGAGTCTAGAGGTGGTCATCAGCAACCTCTTCGGAGGAGAGTCAGACTAGGTTGTAGTATGTAACAGCCTATCTGGCTCTTTTGTAAATATAATCAATGAACTGGCTTCCCTCATTGGCTCTTGTCTCTTGTCTTTACTGTGTCTTGTGTTGACTTCTGTCTTGCAATTGTGTAAGTCAAATATGACACTAACACTCTTTCGCGGTAAAAAATCGATCAGAAAGCCAAGTCAAATCCAAACCAAATGTTTTTGGATTAGATTTTTTGATCTAAGGGCAATATATGTCATATTAGCCATGAAAACACTTGAACGCATTACGATACGATCAAATCTTTCTTTATTTTTGTGCTAAAGATGACACACTTTCTGTATCGGCTACTCTAAACTCAACCGATCTTTTTCATGTAATGGGCTATGCATCCACCCAAACACTTGGGTAATATTTCTTCAAATATTTGCCATTAAGTGCGCTGAAAAATTCTTCTCCTTTGAAAGTCTCCAGAATGTATGAACACTTCTGCTAACTTTGTACGGTCCTTCCCAAGTTGGAGACCACTTGCCGAATTTAGGATCTTTTGTTCCTATCGGCAAGACCAGCTTCCAAACCAAGTCTCATTGGTTAAAAGATTTGGCTTTGACATTCTTGTCATACCATCGGCCCACTCTAGCTTTATTAGCCTCAAAGCTGATGAGAGCATTCAGTCGATGTCCAGCCAAATCTTCCAACTCGTCTTTCATCAGCGCAGCATAATCATCAGCCGTCAGCTGATCTTGAAATGTAACCCGTCTAGAACCAAGTCTAGTTTCCCAAGGAAGTACAGCTTCGTGTCCATAGACTAGTTGATACGCAGACACTTTAGTAGCCCCGTGGCAAGACATTCTATAGGCCCACAAAGCTTCATTAAGAGTCATATGCCACCTCTTTGGCTGGTCTTCAATTTTCCTCTTAATCAACTTGATGATCCCTTTATTGGAAGCTTCTACCTAACCATTGGTTTGAGCATAATATGGAGAAGAATTCAATAACTTAATTCCCATACTTGCAGCAAACTCTCCAAATTCCTCTAAAATGAACATACTGCCTTGATCGGTCGTAATAGTCTGCGGAGTACCAAATCGATAAACAATATGTTCCTTCACAAATTCAATTATTTGTTTGGACGTCACAGTTTTCAGAGGAATTGCTTCAACCCATTTGGTGAAGTAATCTGTCGCTACCAATATGAACTTGTGATTCTTGCTGGATGGTGGATAAATTTGCCCAATCAAATCAATTCCCCATCCTCTAAACGGCCACGGCTTAATGATGGGATTCATAGCTGATGCCGGTGTTCTCTGCACATTTCCAAATTTCTGACACCCTTGACAATCTTTGTAATAAGTGAAGCAATCTTCTAACCTGGTTGGCCAAAAGTATCCATTCCTTCTAATCACCCACTTCATTTTGTATGCCGATTGATGTGAACCGCAGACACCCTCATGTATCTCTCCCACCAAGACCTTAGCTTCCTCTTTGTCAAGGCATCTGAGTAAGATTCCATCAATCGTCCGATAATATAACTCCCCTTCAAGCAACACATATTTAGTCACCTGAAACCTGATTCTTCGGCTTACTTTCTTGGAGGGATCTTCTAAGTATTCTACAATATCTTTCCTCCAATCATTAGTAGGCAACTCCAAAGTCATTACACCTTCTATCGGCCGATAACCAGAAGCATGTTGTGCCAACCGATTAGCATCTCCATTGTAAAGTTTGGGTACATGTTTGATGGTCACTTTTTTGAATTCCTTCAGCAATCGGCAGCACTCTTCATGATAAACTCGTAAGACATCGTCTTTACACTCATATATATGCCGATCAACTGATTAACCACCAGCATGGAATCCCCAAATATTTCAACTGCATCAGCTCCGATTTCTTGCAACAGCCGAATCCCTTTAAGTAAAGCCTGGTACTCAGCCTGATTGTTGGTAGCAGTAGCTTCTATTGGAAAAGACAACTCAAATGCCCCCCCCCGAGGCGACACCAAAACAATACCAATACCAGATCCAACTCCACATGATGAACCATCAAAGAATAATGTCCATGGAACTAGATCAACAACTCCCAATTCTGGCCCACAATGTTGAACAACAAAATCGGCCATAACTTGTCCCTTAACTGCTTTAGCCGATTCATATCTCAAATCAAACTCAGACAAGGCCAGAATCCACTTTCCAATTCTCCCACTCAGAATTGGCAATGAGAGCATGTATTTAATAACATCATCTTTGCTCACCACAACACACTCAGCCGATAATAGATAATGTCAAAGCTTGGTGCAAGAAAAGTATAGGCAAAGACATAATCCTTCAATAGGAGAATACCTGGTTTCAGCATCCAAGAGTCTTCTACTGACGAAATATATCACGCGCTCTTTTCCCTCAAACTCATGAATAAGGGCCGATCCTATAGCACGTTCATCAGCCGATAAATATAACTTAAACGGCTTGTGCTTTTGTGGTGGAACCAACCCAGGAGGCAATGTTAAATACTGTTTGATTTCATCCAACATCTTTTGCTGTGCCTCACCCCATACAAACTTCTAATCGTCCTTCAACTTCAATAAAGGACTGAACGGCTGTATTTTACAGGATAGATTAGCAATAAATCTCCGAATAAAATTAATTTTGCCGATCAACGATTGAAGTTCAACTTTTGTCTCCGGAGCCACTACTTTGTTAATGGCTGCAATAGTCTTCTGACTGATCTCAATACCTCTCTCATGCACCATGAATCCAAGGAACTGTCCAGCTGACACGCCAAATGCACACTTGTTAGGATTCATTTTCAATCCATGTCTTCTGATACATTCCAAAGCTTTGCGCAAGTCGGCTAAATGCTCTTGGTACCCCTTGGACTTCACCACAACATCATCCATATAAATCTCAACAATCTTGCCGATGATTTCATGGAAAATGTAATTCATGGCCCTCTGGTATGTTGCTCCAGCGTTCTTCAAACCAAAAGTCATGACAATCCATTCAAACAAACCGACATGCCCTGGACATCTGAATGCGGTTTTATGAATATCTTCCTCAGCCATGAATATTTGATTATACCCAGCACTCCCATCCATAAAACTGATCACTTTATGTCCTGCAACAGCATCTACCAACATATCGGCAACTGGCATTGGGTAACCATCCATCGGCATAGCTTTATTGAGATTTCTGAAGTCAATGCACACACGTAGCTTCCCATTCTTCTTATATACAGGAACCACATTAGATATCCATTCAGCATATCTGCATTGCCTGATGAACTTTGCTTCTATTAACTTTGTGATCTCGGCCTTTATATCTGGTAAGATTTAGGATTACACCGCCTTGAACTTTGCTGATGTGGCCAATACCCAGGCTTGATAGGTAAACAATGTTCAACAATAGATCGATCCAAACCTGGCATCTCATAATATTCCCAAACAAAACAATCTTTGTACTCTTTCAACAGCTTCACTAGCTCCTGCTTGTACTCGGGATCTAACTTAGCACTAATAAACGTCGGTCTTAGTCTATCTCCATCTCCAATATCTACCTCCTCTAATGCATCGGCTGACGTGAACCTATGCCCTAACTTCCCTTCATCTTCTAGGAACTCATCCATTAGGAACGGTTGGGAGAACCGACTGCTTGGATCGGTAGAAGCATGGAAGTTACATTAACGGATGTAGCCGATGATTTTGATTGTTGTCCTTCATCAGCTTTTGGTTTGACACGCCAGACTTCAGATCTGACTCCCCTCCTAGGAGCCTCTCTTCTTTCCTCTTCCTCCAGTGCCTCTGTCTGACGTAGCCTTTGAACTCGCCTCTTCTGTGATCTGGTCAGATTTCCTGGGCACCATCGAGGCCGATCAATGTTATCATGAACAGACACTCTTTCCAGATCTCTGCGGTGTGGGTACTCATCTGGAACTTGAGCAGCAGCAGCTTGTTCAACCCGCTCATCAGCAGAAATCCTTCCTCCTGCAGGATCACGTAGTATGGTCCTGCGCCCCAGCCGATCATGCACAGAAAACCTGCCCTCCAGCCGATCATGTACAGAGATGTGTCTATTATCGACTCTCTCTCTAATGATTAGCCCTCGAGGCCTCTGGTCGAAACGTGGCTTCTTCTACGACCGATCTTCACGATAGAAACCGTTGCACTCTGGACAATTATCCACCGTCGGCAGAGTCAACCTTTCTTCCCAACAGTACACAAAGAAAGGACACTTCCAATGCCCTTCACGTCGCCGTGTAGATTCTTCCCAGTACTGTCTTCTTTCTTGATCACGTTGGAACTTGTTCAACAGCATCTGAGATGTGACCTTCTTCTTAGGCACCGCTGTAAGCATCTAGGCCCTCAAGGTATGTTTCGGTGATTAATGACAACCATTATTGTGACTAATGAGTTTGTGCAGCTTAATAGATCATTATCGCTCATTTGGTCATATGTCAAAAGAGGCCCCTCAATTTCGGTTATTCAAAAAGGCGATCTCGGTATTCAACTCAAGATTATGTCAAGACTAAGGATCTTTCTAGTCCTAAGTGTCATAAGGTTGAGAAGGACACTTAGGTTAGTATAAGTTTTTTTAGTTTTATAGTGATCGCACTATTAAGAGGGGTTAAGGCTAAGTAACTTGAGCATGGACATGGTCATTTGAAAATGGATGCACACTATGGTCACTCAGGTTTCTAGAAGTTCAAATAAGTGGTTCTCAACTTATATCTCAAGAATATTTGGATTTCATTCAAGACTCAAATCAGAAAAGGCAAAATCAGAAAAAGTCTTTAGCACCGGTTTAACCGACGACCTCAATTTTCTATACGTCGGTTAAACGAAGTCAGCAGAGTCTGGACAAGTCAATACACCGGTTAAACCGACGTGTTTGAATTTAACGTCGGTGCATTAGTCCAGAGTTGGTTTTTCCAGGGTATTTCAAGTTCTATACACCGGTTAAACCGACGATGTTTGAAATGGGACGTCGGTGCAATTGACCAGTGAGATGGTTTTTCCAAGGACTTCAGAAGTTGTACTCACCGGTTAAACCGACGATAGGTTTGAGTCAACGTCGGTGCAGTTGTCCAGAGACTTGGTTTTTCAGTTGATCAGTGGACAACTACACTCATCGGTTAAACCGATGATACGTCGGTTAATCTGCCCAAGTTGTAACGGCTAGTTTTCAGAAGGGGCAGTTTACATTCATCGGTTAAACCGACGATGACTATTGGAGGTACGTCGGATTAACCAGCGCTACGCAGTTTTCTGGCAGCTTTTCTCCAACGGCTCTATTCGTGTGGGCTGCCTATATATACCCCTCCAATGGGTCATTTTGCTACTCTTGACACCAGGCAACATCCATACACTCATACTATAGTCAAGAGCCATATTGAGCTTCATCCTTCACATATTTGTTCATTCAATCAATCAAGAAGCAAGATTAAGGACTTGAGTAGAGAGAAGCTTGTGTGCATCCATTCTTGGTGATCGGTTCTTGCTCAAGTGAAGGCCTTAGCTTGTTAGTCTTGGTGATTGGCATCACCTAGGCGATCTTGGTGATCGAGGTGTTTCTCGCGGAGCTTGCCAAGGATTGTGGGAGCCCGGAGAAGAAGATTGTACGTGGCTTGAGCTCCACCACACCGGGATGGTGAATGGAGACTCTTAGTGAGCGCCCAAGTCTCGGTGACATGGGAGGTGACAAGACTCTTAGTGAGTGTCACAACGTGGATTAGGGATGTGTGCCAACACATCGACACCACGGGAAAAAATCCGGTTGTCTCTTGGACTCTCTCTCTTTTCAAGCACTTACTTTCATGCAATCTTTCATGTGCTTGACCTTAGAGATCATAGCTTAGCTCTACCTTGCTTAGTTTCATATCTTTGTTAGCTTGTGTAGCTTGCTTTGTTTAGCCGGTTGGTGAATTGAGCCTTACTAGTATTGCATAGGTTAAGGTTGTTTTATCTATCTTAGAAATTTGAAAAAGGCCCAATTCACCCCCCCACTTGGTCCATCGATCCTTACAATTGGTATCAGAGCCTCGTTGCTCATTTGGATCATTAGGCTTCACCGCCTAGAGCTATGGCCAAGATGGGTGGTTCGCCTCCTCACTTCGAGGGCAAGAACTTTGCTTATTGGAAAGTTCGCATGGCCGCATACCTTGATGCGATTGCCCCCGAAGTGTGGTTGGCAACTAAGACCGGGTTCACCGGAACTCCCACCACCGAACAACTAAAGTGGAATGCTAAGGCTAGAAATGCAATTTTCGAAGCTATTAGTGAGCAAGTCTTTGCTAGAGTAAATGGCATGGACTTAGCAAGTGATATATGGAAAGAGCTAATTGAAATTCATGAAGGCTCCACAAAAGCCCGTGAACAAAAATATCACTTGTTTAGAGCAAAGTATGATTCTTTTAAGATGCTTGCTCATGAAAATTGCAATGATATGTATTCTCGCTTGAATGTCATTGTCAAGGACATTAATGCTCTTGAAGTTTCTAAAATTGACAGTGGCTCCATCAACCGCAAAATTCTCATGCTCCTTCCGAAGCCCAAGTATAACATTATCAATGCTATGCTTCAAAAGGAGAATCTTGATGCAATGGAAGTGGGAGAGCTTGTGGGCGAAATTCGCGCTCATGAAATGGGTATCCTTGGTATGTCCGAAGAGCCAACAACAAGCAAGTCAATTGCTCTCAAAACCAAGGCCAACAAGCACCGCAAGCTCAAGATGGTCAAGCAAGAATCTAGCTCAAGCAATGAGGAAGAAGATCATCATGACAGCTCATCCGATGATGAAGAAGATGGGGAACTTGCTCTCATGATGAGAAAGTTCACACGCTTGAGCGACAAGATAAACAAGAAGGGTTACAACTTTGACCCCAAAAGAAGGATGTTCCGGCCTAGGGAAGATGTCAAGTACAAAACATGCTACAATTGTGGAGAAAAAGGCCACATCTCTCCCGATTGCCCCAAGCTGGACAAGAGAAAGAAGGACAACAAAGGCAAACATCGCCATGATTCAAGCAATGATGAAGAGGATGAGAAGAAGAACAAGAACAAGAAGGTTGGGAAGAAGAAGAGCCATGACAAGAAGACCAAGCTCTTCCCAAAGAAGAAAGGGCACACCAAGAGAAGCTTCTTGGTGGAAAAACAAGAGTGGGTGACCGATGTCTCATCAAGCGAAGATTTAAGTGATGAAGAAGATATCTTTACCATCGCCCTCACAAATGAAGAACCACCACTACCTCCACCTCCAATGTGCCTCATGGCCAAAAGTAACTCTAAGGTATGTGAGAGTGAAGATGATAGTGATGATGAGCTTGACCCTAATGAGTTTGCTAACCTCATTAATGAGTATACATCCGTCATCAAGAGGGAAAAGGGCAAAGTCAAGGTTCTTGAGAGCACTCGTGCCAAGTTAGAGCTTGCCCACTCCGATTTGCTTGGCGAGTACAATGACTTGCTCAAAAAGCACAATGAGTCACTTGTACTTGCTAAGCAAGTTGAAGAGAGCCACAAAAAGCTTAAACAAGAGCATAGGGAGTTGGCTCACAAGTATCAAGAACTTGAATTTGCCTATGAAGCAATTGACCCAAGTCTTGAGAACTTTGCTCATGAAACTATTGAGAAGGTCAATGCTTCTACTTCATGTGATGACCTACTCATTAATGCAAATACTACTAATGCTTTGCCCGAGCTTGCACCTTCTAGGGAAAAGGAATTGATGGATCAAGTGGCAAGCCTCAAGAGTAGTGTGGAGAAGCTCTCAAGAGGAGAATACATCCACAAGGAGATTCTCTTCAACAATGCCCGTGACTATGGCAAGAGAGGTCTTGGTTCTTTTTCGGAGCCAAACATAGCTACTACTCCTTCTCCGGAGATCAAGATTAGCTTCATCAAGAAAGTTGGTTCATATTGCCAACATTGCCAAGTCACCGGGCACCACACTAGGGAGTGCACTTTACCATCACGTCCTCTTCCTAATTTACCCAAGAATTACTCATCAATGTTTCAAAATAACCATTTTCTCTTGAGTAAAGTGAAGGGCAAGGAGAAGGCCAAATTCATTGGCAAACTCACTAAGGAGTCAAAGAAGAAGCTCCCCAAGCAACTTTGGGTCCCAAAAGCTCTTGTCACACATGTGCAAGGCCCAAAGCTTGTTTGGGTTCCTAAAACTCAAAAGTGAAATCTCATGTGTGTAGGTGAACTACAAAGCCGGTGGAAAACATTGGGTACTTGATAGCGGTTGCTCTCAATACATAACCGGCAATGATAGCATGTTCACCACTCTTGAAGACCCCGGCGATCATGAACATATCACCTATGGTGATAATTCAAGGGGAAAAGTTTTAGGTTTGGGTAGAATAGCAATTTCTAAAGATTTATCTATTTCTAATGTCTTGTTTGTAGAAGCACTTAGTTTTAATATTATTTCAATTGCTCAATTGTGTGATCTTGGACTAACGTGTGCCTTTGACAAGAATGGTGTTGTAGTAACTCATGAAAAAGACAAGTCATTGGTATTCACGGGATTTAGGCATGGCAACATTTACTTGGTGGATTTCTCTTCAAAGCAAACAAGCTCCATGACATGCCTCTTCACCAAGTCTTCTCTTGGGTGGCTTTGGCATAGAAGAATTGCTCATATCGGCATGAGCAACCTCAAGAAAGCCCACAAGAGAGGGATGATCACCGGCTTGAAGGACGTTACCTTTGACAAGAACAAATTATGCAAAGCATGTCAAGCCGGGAAGCAAGTTGCAACACATCATCCCATCAAGACGATGTTGTCTACCTCCAAGCCGCTCGAGCTACTACACATGGATCTCTTTGGTCCAACTACATACAAGAGCATTGGTGGTAACCTCTATTGCCTAGTAATCGTTGATGATTTTTCACGTTACACTTGGGTCATGTTTCTAGGCGATAAGGGTGAAACTCCGGAAATCTTCAAGACTTTTGCAAGAAGAGCTCAAAGGGAGTACAACTCCCCAATAGTGAAGATCCGGAGTGACAACGGCACCGATTTCAAGAATATGAAGATTGAAGAATGGTGCGATGAAGAGGGCATCAAGCATGAGTTCTCCGCCACCTACACGCCTCAACAAAATGGAGTTGTAGAAAGAAAGAACAAGACACTCATCACCCTAGCAAGAGCAATGTTGGATGATTATGGCACGTCCGAGAAGTTTTGGGCGGAAGCAATCAACACGGCGTGTCATGCATCCAACCGAGTGTATCCTCACCGACTCCTCAAGAAAACTCCATATGAGCTCATCACCGGGAGGAAACCAAATATATCCTACTTTCGAGTCTTTGATTGCAAATGCTTCATCTATAAGAAGAAAAGGCTTGGTAACTTTGAGAGTAGATGTGATGAAGGTTTCTTTCTTGGTTATGCATCAAACTCCAAAGCATATAGAGTATTCAATCAAACCTCCGGGTTAGTTGAAGAAACATGTGATGTGGAGTTTGATGAATCTAATGGCTCCCAAGAGGAGGTTGTTGGCTATGAAAATGTAGGTGATGAGGAGATTGACGAAGCTTTGAAGAAGATGTCCATTGGGGATATCAAGCCGGAAGAGGTGCATGAAGGCAATGATCAAGGGGGAGGACCTTCCTCATCTACACCAAGCACCTCCATGGCACCCCAAGTGGATGAGGATCAAGACAAAGATGATACACAACCTCAAGAAGATGTGCCAACGCCAACACCCCAAGTCCAAGAACAAGAGGAGCAAAGTGTTCCACCACAAGCACAAGTCACCCATGATCCACTCCAACAAGCATCCACGCAAGCACCGCTAGTGAAGCATGGTCGCATCTCCAAGGATCATCCAATTGGTCAAATCATTGGTAGTCCTTCCAAGGGAGTAAGAACTCGCTCCAAGCATGCTTCATTTTGCGAATATTACTCGTTTGTTTCTTGTATTGAACCCACTAGCATAGAGGAAGCACTTGAGGACTCGGATTGGGTGATGGCCATGCAAGAAGAATTGAACAACTTCACCCGCAATGAAGTTTGGGTCCTCGAAGCTCCTCCGAGAGACAAGAATATCATTGGCACTAAGTGGGTCTTTCGAAACAAGCAAGATGAACATGGGGTGGTGATACGCAACAAAGCAAGACTTGTGGTAAAAGGGTTTTCTCAAGTCGAAGGTTTGGATTTTGGTGAAACTTTTGCTCCGGTCGCAAGACTTGAAGCTATCCGTATCCTTCTTGCTTACTCTTCACATCATAATATTAAGTTGTATCAAATGGATGTGAAATGTGCATTCTTAAATGGCGTTATTAACGAACTTGTTTATGTTGAGCAACCTCCCGGGTTTGAAGATCCGAGGAATCCTAATCATGTTTATAGGTTGCACAAGGCACTCTATGGACTCAAACAAGCTCCAAGGGCTTGGTATGAGAGGCTTCGTGACTTCCTAATCATGCAAGGCTTCAAGATCGGGAGGGTGGACACCACTTTGTTCACAAAAGACGTCAATGGGGATCTTTTCATTTGTCAAATTTATGTTGACGATATTATCTTTGGCTCAACTAATGATTTAGTAAGCCATGAGTTTGCTACCATGATGTCTAGGGAATTCGAGATGTCCATGATTGGCGAATTGACCTTCTTCCTTAGTTTTCAAGTCAAACAAATGAAGGAAGGGACATTCATCCATCAAGAAAAGTATACTAAAGATATCTTGAAGAAGTTCAAGATGGATGAGTGCAAGCCAATCAAGACACCCATGGCTACCAATGGGCATCTCGACTTGGATGTGGACGGTAAACTAGTTGATCAATCCCTCTATCGTTCTATGATAGGGTCTTTGCTTTACCTTACCGCATCTAGGCCCGATATAATGTTTAGTGTGTGCTTGTGTGCCCGCTTTCAAGCTAACCCAAAGGAGTCACACCTCTCGGCTGTGAATAGGATCCTTCGGTATCTCAAGCACACCCCTAGCATAGGCTTGTGGTACCCCAAAGGCGCTAGCTTAGATCTCTTGGGATACTCGGATTCGGATTTTGCCGGAAGCCGTGTGGATCGCAAGAGTACCTCCGCGGGTTGCCACTTGCTTGGGCGTTCTCTAGTTTCTTGGTCAAGTAAGAAGCAAAATTCCGTGGCTTTGTCCACCGCGGAAGCGGAATATATAGCGGCCGGTGCATGTTGTGCCCAAATTCTATATATGAAGCAAACCCTTTTGGACTTTGGTGTGAAACTAGATAGGATTCCACTCCTTTGTGATAACGAAAGTGCCGTAAAAATTGCCAAGAATCCGGTTCAACACTCTCGCACAAAGCACATTGATATTCGCCATCACTTCTTGCGTGATCACGAAGCCAAAGGAGACATATCTCTTCAAGGTGTGAGATCCGAGGAGCAATTGGCGGATATTTTCACAAAACTTTTAGACGAGAGTACCTTTGTTAAGCTAAGGAATGAGCTTAATGTGTTAGATGCGGCAAACGTCATGTAAGTTGCCATGTCATAATAGAAAAATGCATACATATAGGACACTTGTCTAACCATGGTAAGATAGTGATGAGCAAGGGTTTAGCTAGAGGTGGTGGTCCACTTGTTTTCCTCTAGGCTTGTAGAAAGGCTCATCATGAAGAAGCTTCCCGTGGGTTCAAACTTGACAAGTAGATCTTAATTTCTTGTTATGCATTTCTTGTCATATAGATGTGCACTTCATGTTTACTTTACTTTCTCATGTGGTTGTAGCTTGCATTATCATTGCATGCGTAAGAGTCACAAAGGAGATCACTTGATGAAAATGAGACTTGTTTCATTTACAAGATCTTAATTCATGAAAAGTGAAAAGAGCAAAGTGTTAGGTGCGTTATTGCCTAGTGAGCAATGTCATGATGAGTTTGAAGCTTTCTATCTTCAATATTCCTATGACATGGCTCATACATTTTATTTGGCGCTTTGTCTCTCTTGCGGCTTTTCCCTTGTGTTTGAAAAGAAAATTATTTAAGCTAGTGTGCTATCCTATTTATTTTGAGGGGCAAAGTCGCCTATGCAAGTCCATTAACTTGAGTTTATTTGAATCTTATAAGTTTATTGGACTTAGCATAGAAGAGTGAGCTGAGTGAGGGGTTTTTGGCTTCACCGGTTAAACCGACGCTCAATGGTTCTATACCCATCGGTTTAACCGGCGTTACTAAGTTTCAGCCTCAGCTCAGTCAAGACAGGCGTTCAACCGGCGTATACAAAAGTGGTAGCATCGGATCAACCGGTGAACATAACACTGTTTTGACCTGTCAATCAACCGGTGTTAGCAGAAATCAACCGGCGAGTTCAAAATGCTAATCGTCGGTTCAACCGGCGTTCAGATGGATTTCTGCAGAAGTCTCGGGTGAACTGCACCGATGCAATCAACCGGCGATCTAAACCTAGGCATCGGTTTAACCGGCGTTAAGGAAATTTGCGGGGCTCGCCTGTCATATATGATCCTTGCTCGTGCCGTGCCCTCAGTTTTCCCTTCTCCCTTCACGCTGCCGTCGCCTCGCACCCGACTCAAACCGCCGCCGCACTCATCCCAGTGCCGCCGCTACACCTCACCGCCGCCCATGCACGCCATCACCAGCCATCCACGCGCCGCCGCGCCCTCGCTCATCAGCAGCCGCCGCCGCGCGCAGACAGCGCCTCCGCCGCTTGGACTCCGCCCGCGCGCCGCCCACCTGCACCGCCCGCACGCGCCTCCGTCGCCAAGCGCCGCCGTGCTTCACGCCATCCACGACGCAGCCGCTGCCTCCACGCCTCCAAGCCTCCACGCCATTCACGCCGTAGCCGCAGCCGATCAGCGCTCACCAAGTGTTCGAGTTTTTGCCTGTTAGAGATGGGTCGCGAGAAGAGGAAGGGAAAGGAGGTAGTTGTGGAGAAGCCAGTCCGCAAGCGGACTCGCGCAGAGCGAGAGGCCGAGAGGGCCGAGATGGTGGCCAAGGCCGCCGAGGAGCAGGCGTCAGGCCGTGCTCGCCCGTTCGTGATCAGGGATCCGCTAGCCAGGGGTAGAGCCAGAGGCCGAGGTATGGGCCGTGTCAGAGGTGCCAGGGCCACCAGAGCCACGACAGAGGCAACAACAGCAGAGTCAGATCAGTCAGATACAGCTGCAGATTCAGATTCAAAGGCAGAGCAGTCCGAGCAGTCTCAGGGGCAGGGCACACAGGAGTCACCGACTCTACGACGGTCTGGCCGCACTCGGCAGACGTCCCCAGCAGGAGACACTTCGCCAGCGACCGAGCGTCGCACTGGACCGAGGACGCGAGGAGGTCACCAGCCTCAGGAGCCTCGCAGGTCCGCAGCAGCAGCAGCAGCTTGTAGAGCCGAGGCCCTAGAGGCCGAGCGCGCAGTGTTCCGTATGGACACTGTTGTGCGTCTGGAGCCAGGTGTGCTGCTCCAGAACTTGACCAAGGCCAATGCGGCAAAGGTCAAGAGGCTCAGGTGGAGTGTTCAGGAGGAGGACTGGTTCCCCGTGACTCGTGACAGCAGGGTCGACCGTAGGTTCTGGATGCTTCTTCAGGCCAGTTTCTACGAGACCTACCAGAGGCGGGGGCACAGGATCTTCCCGCACAGAGTTCTTGACTGGGTGTCTCTGAGGACAGCCGCGGGGGGAGCAGACGTCAGAGAGCACTTCGCTCACTTCAGGGGCCTGCCCAGGTTACTCTAGATTGAGCAGAACAGATATATCGAGGACTGGGTCAGAGTCTTCTATGCCACGGCCTGGATTGCTCCCTAGCGTCGAGCAGTACACTTTGTTTTTGGAGGCCAGGTCTTTGGTTTGTCGAGAGCGACAATAGCAGGGATACTTGGAGTTGACTTGGTTGACGTATCCCTGCACGAGATGGTTTACGGAGATGCAGATCCACCGCGCAGAGCCATGATTGGCGGGATTGCACCTTCTCACGAGGCGATCTCTCAGTGCTTCCGCCAGCCGTTCCCAGCTTCCTACGCCAGAGTGCCCAGCTTGCTGACCCCGGAGGCGTACGCAGTTCACATGGCCCTCCGGAGGACTTTGCTACCAAGGAGTGGCTACCCAGAGGGGTTTACAGGTTTGCAGCAGCTGCTACTACTTCACATCCTCACTCACGAGCCGTTCGATATTGTTGACTTTATACTGGCTGAGATCGAGGATGTGATCATTGACGGGATAGGGGTCGTGAGGCAGTTCCCCTATGCACACTGGATCAGCTATATCTGCTCGATGATTGTACCAGCAGAGTCACCCGTCAGCAGTGTGTACCGTCAGGACGAGCCTCCCCGGTTCCTAGTTTACCGTCCGACAGCACCACAGGACCGGAGGAGGGGCAGACAGGCAGAGAGAGCTGCCATGGCACAGTTGTCACCAGAGGCACAGGCCCGTGTGGCACAGGAGGACGAGGCACTGCTTGCCGACGAGGCACAGCTTCCCGGAGGAGAGGATGAGATACACTGGTCTGAGCTTGAGTCAGACTCCTCCGAGGACGTAGAGTACTTCCCTGCAGTAGCCCCAGCTAGTCACGACCACGAGGCAGGGGGGTCTAGAGAGCCAGCTCCAGAGTCTCCAGCACCTGCTACAGTCTCTGAGTCCCAGGTTTCTCAGCCGTCCGAGCTCACCGCACTTCTACAGCAGCTCGTGACTCAGCAGAGAGAGGACAGGCTTGCACAGGAGGAGGCCAGGAGAGCCCATGAGGCTCAACTTGCTGCTATACAGAGGGAGGCCGCCCGAGAGCGGGCTGCGACCGAGGAGCGTTTTGTCGGGCTTATTGACAGAGTCTCTCAGAGGATAGACGCTCAGTTCCAGCAGATGCAGCAGGGGATGATGGCGATGTTCGGGATGATCTCACAGCTTTACTCTCACACCGGACTTGCCCCGCAGCAGCCAAGACAGCCAGCCTTCAGGGTGTTGGAGCACCTCAGCTTGCCGTTACACCAGCTCCAGCCCCTACTGCAGCTCCAGCTACCTCAGCGACACCGGAGACCACGTTCTCGATGTCCGCACTACTTGGGTCTGCCGGTCGTCCACTGTTCTCACCACTGCCAGCGACTTCACTCTTCCAGGAGTCTCCTTCAGCAGTCCAGTCAGTCGCCCTCCCCGTCGTACCACAGACACTACCTTCAGGGGGAGGAGGAGAGGGTTCTTTGCTTCAGCAGTCGACACAGCCGGCAGCTTCAGCACTCACTACTTCAGATGTTGACACATCTTCTGCTGAGCCGGTTACTACTTCTACGGACCCTCTTCCAGGCAGTGCTAGCACGCGAGCTTCGACGACAGCTACACCCCCAGTCAGTTCAGATCCAGCAGGCAGTACTGACCAGCAACTCCCGTCTGTTACCGAGGGTACACCGTCAGACGACGACGACGATGATGACCCGGACCGCTTCCTCGCAGTGCCACGACAGCCGGACCAGTAGCTCGCCTTTTTGGTGCTTTGACGCCAAAGGGGGAGAGAGTCAGGGGAGTTGGAGTCAGGGGGAGGGTAGAGTTAGAGAGAGCTCGTAGTCATCAGGACCTTGATGTTTTATTATCTCATTTGGTGTTAGTTCATGGATATGTACATTTGTCGTTTGAGTATGCTGTGGTTTGAGACATATCTATGGATTTCGTTTGAGCCGTTGAGCTCTTTGGTCCTTTTTCGAGTTTGCTTGTGTTTATCTTGCTTTATCTTTCTCGCTCTCTCGTTATTTATGTTTGTGTTGTCATCAATCACCAAAAAGGGGGAGATTGTAAGCATCTAGGCCCTCAAGGTATGTTTCGGTGATTAATGACAACCATTATTGTGACTAATAAGTTTGTGCAGCTTAATAGATCATTATCGCTCATTTGGTCATGGTCAAAAGAGGCCCCTCAATTTCGGTTATTCAAAAAGGTGATCTCGGTATTCAACTCAAGATTATGTCAAGACTAAGGATCTTTCTAGTCCTAAGTGTCATAAGGTTGAGAAGGACACTTAGGTTAGTATAAGTTTTTTTAGTTTTATAGTGATCGCACTATTAAGAGGGGTTAAGGCTAAGTAACTTGAGCATGGACATGGTCATTTGAAAATGGATGCACACTATGGTCACTCAGGTTTCTAGAAGTTCAAATAAGTGGTTCTCAACTTATATCTCAAGAATATTTGGATTTCATTCAATACTCAAATCAGAAAAGGCAAAATCAGAAAAAGTCTTTAACACCGGTTTAACCGACGACCTCAATTTTCTATACGTCGGTTAAACGAAGTCAGCAGAGTCTGGACAAGTCAATACACCGGTTAAACCGACGTGTTTGAATTTAACGTCGGTGCATTAGTCCAGAGTTGGTTTTTCCAGGGTATTTCAAGTTCTATACACCGGTTAAACCGACGATGTTTGAAATGGAACGTCGGTGCAATTGACCAGTGAGATGGTTTTTCCAAGGACTTCAGAAGTTGTACTCACCGGTTAAACCGACGATAGGTTTGAGTCAACGTCGGTGCAGTTGTCCAGAGACTTGGTTTTTCAGTTGATCAGTGGACAACTACACTCACCGGTTAAACCGATGATACGTCGGTTAATCTGCCCAAGTTGTAACGGCTAGTTTTCAGAAGGGGCAGCTTACATTCATCGGTTAAACCGACGATGACTATTGGAGGTACGTCGGATTAACCGGCGCTACGCAGTTTTCTGGCAGCTTTTCTCCAACGGCTCTATTCGTGTGAGCTGCCTATATATACCCCTCCAATGGGTCATTTTGCTACTCTTGACACCAGGCAACATCCATACACTCATACTATAGTCAAGAGCCATATTGAGCTTCATCCTTCACATATTTGTTCATTCAATCAATCAAGAAGCAAGATTAAGGACTTGAGTAGAGAGAAGCTTGTGTGCATCCATTCTTGGTGATCGGTTCTTGCTCAAGTGAAGGCCTTAGCTTGTTAGTCTTGGTGATTGGCATCACCTAGGCGATCTTGGTGATCGAGGTGTTTCTCGCGGAGCTTGCCAAGGATTGTGGGAGCCCGGAGAAGAAGATTGTACGTGGCTTGAGCTCCACCACGCCGGGATGGTGAACGGAGACTCTTAGTGAGCGCCCAAGTCTCGGTGACATGGGAGGTGACAAGACTCTTAGTGAGTGTCACAACGTGGATTAGGGGTGTGTGCCAACACATCGACACCACGGGAAAAAATCCGGTTGTCTCTTGGACTCTCTCTCTTTTCAAGCACTTACTTTCATGCAATCTTTCATGTGCTTGACCTTAGAGATCATAGCTTAGCTCTACCTTGCTTAGTTTCATATCTTTGTTAGCTTGTGTAGCTTGCTTTGTTTAGCCGGTTGGTGAATTGAGCCTTACTAGCATTGCATAGGTTAAGGTTGTTTTATCTATCTTAGAAATTTGAAAAAGGCCCAATTCACCCCCTCTTGGTCCATCGATCCTTACAACCGCTGATTCTTCTCTCTGTTGTGGCCCTTTGCCTTTAGCTTCATCGACAATTATCTGTGCTTTGGGATCAATAGCACCAGACTCTTTGGCCGATTGTGATGTGAGCATCTTTGTTTGTAAAGTATTACCCTTGTTTCCAACATCCACCATGTTCGCTAGAAACGGATGCCCATCAATCTTCATCAGCTTTTTGGGTGTCTCAAACTTGAGCCTACCCTGCTCTATAGCCGGTTGTATTTGCTAACGGAATACCTTGCACTCATTGGTGTCATGAGATGTTGCATTGTGCCACTTGTAGTACTTGATATTCTTCAACTCCTGATCTGTCAGGATCTTATGGTATGGCTTCAGCTTGATTTGTCCCTCTGAGAGCAACAGGTCGAAGATCTTGTCAGCTTTGGTAATATCGAACCCATACTTCTCGGGTTCTTTGTTACCGAAAGGACATTAGATAGGCTTCTTATTGTTCTGAACCCATTCAGTCGATCCCACCATCTGATCATCATCTGAGTCAGAAGTATCTAAGCAGTCAACAAAGTTAACCTTTTTCTGGAAGTTGCTTCTCTTCTGCTCATACGGTCTCGCCTCCCTTGTCATCCTGTTGGCCATCTGGCTGATACTGTAGAACTCCTGAGAAGCACATTTCTCCTTGATGTGTGGCAGGAGTCCTTGGAAGGCAACCTCTGCTAGCTGTTGATCGGATAAAACCAGACTAAAGCACCGGTTCTTGACATCTTTGAACCTCTAAATGAAGGCAGCGACCGATTCATCGTTCCTTTGCCTCAAATTGGTCAGATCGGTCAGCTTCATCTCCTCTACACCAGAATAGAAGAACTGGTGGAACTGCTTTTCCAGATCGGCCCAGTATATAATGGAATTGGCTGGCAATGTAGTGAACCATGTAAAGGCAGATCCAGACAAAGACATGAAAAACAAAGCACTTTTAATGCGTCGTGTTGAGATGCTTCTCCACACTGTACGATGAATCTGTTGATGTGTTCAACTGTGGAGACTTCCCCCTGTCCTGAAAACTTAGTGAAGTCTGGAAGCTTGTACTTGTGGGGCAATGGCAACTGATCATAAGCAGCCGGATACGGAGTTCTGTACATCAAATTCTGCTGCTTTGGTTTCAAACCAAATTGATCTATCATTACTTCAGCAATCTTGAATGCCCAGTCGATTTGTTGACCACCAGCTGATACTGCCTGTGGTGCAGGTGGAGTGAACGGTAAGGTTGTCGATGCTGGCTGGACGTTTGGTGAGGTCATCGACTGTGTAGCTTGCTGAGGGGGTTGATTGGATGGTGATTGGTACAACACCATCTCATTGCTATGACTGTTCTGCACCATCTTCTGAATAAGCTGTTGTTATGCAAAGCTAGGTACATTAGGCACATCCACATGGTGCAGCATACTAGTCGCAAGATCTTGGAAAACCCATGTGACTCCGTTGGCGTGAGAGAATCTGTTTGCCAGGATTTCTGTAGGAGACTTGGGTTGCAGCATCATCGCCACATACTATTGTTGAGATGTCGGCCATGGGGCCGACACGTTGCTTGGATTTGCTGGCGAAGGCACTGATGCAGGTGTAACCGCCAGTTGTGATGTTGGTGCGGTATCTTGAGGCTGAGTCGGTTGCGAAGCCGACGCACTGTCTTGCTGGTTCATCGGCTGAGAAGCCGATGCACTTGGCTGCTTTGATGGAGATGGTATCATGAATTCCGGAGGCATACCAAGTCCAATAGTTGGATTCCAACCAGCTGGGTATCCTGACATGAAGTTCCTATGTGCATACGTAGCCATTGGCGTAGAATTGGTGTACACTGGAGAAATCTGAGTTGTTGCTACAGTGCTAATCGGCTGTATATCTAAGACTTTCCCTTCTGCCTGAGCTTGGGGGTCAATCTGTGGTGTTCCAGTAGCCGATCCAACAGGAGAAAAGACCATCTGACTACCTTGATAATAAGCTGGTCCCATAAAGTCAGGTGTTCCTCTATCTTGTAGCATCTTGAGCACAGCATTGTGGACGTGGTTGGCCATGATTGGAGCATGATTCGCGAAAGCATGTCCAATCGCCTGATTCATCTGATGAATCATCCTGTCCTCTTTCTGTGACTCTTCATGTGATACAAAAGTGGGAAAAATCGAATTTCTTGATTACCTCTCCACTTCTGTTAGTGCTGAAGGATAAAAGACACCGTTGCTCAAAAGCATCTGTAAGTCCTTTAAGTTCTGCCTTGTGTTCTTCCTTCAACTTCTCTTTATCGATCGGGATCTGATTATTCCCAGATACCTCTACCTTCTTTGACATCTTGATGTTCCATGTCCCACCGAGCGTGCCAAAAGATGTGTTGACGCAAAATCAACACACTGGAATCTCAAGGCACTGTTCGCCAAGCTTCAGAATGCAGACCAAGCATGCCAGTCAATTTGACCTGTAAATTGACAAGGAAACAGCAAACCGTCAAATTCAAGAGTGTATCGGTTAGATTTTCGAACCACTCTTATGCGGGATATCGGCAAAGCTCTACCGATATAGAATGCGACAAAAGATCGTATAAGATGAACGTATAATGAAAGCGATCTACTACGGATCAGCAATAGGCTGCCGACGGCGATGAGCAACTAGACGGCTATATCTATAGCCGACACGTGCCGGGTAACAATATACAAACCCACGAATGTATGGATCTGGAGAAAGCTAAGCTTATGATTCAATCTAATCGGCTTTATAAGGTTTATTGTGATAAACAAGGAGCTTACAGCCGATTAAACAGCTCACTAAGCCGGGTAGTTTGTGAATTAATCTAAACAAGAAAACAACGATGTGCCCAGAGATCAAATCTTAGATAAATTCGGTAAATTTTGAATAGATCTGAACGAAGCGACAGCGATGCGCCCAGAAGCTAAACCAAGTCGCTCGAATGTGAGACGTCCTTGATCGGCTTGAAAGAGCTCGCAGAAAGAAAAAAGATGGTGAAGTCGCCGACGAGGAAGTAAATTGCAAGTAGTAAAGTTTGTTTGTTTGGATGTGTATCAATCCTTTACAATGGTCGGGAGTCCATATTTATACCCCATGCTAACACAATCCTAGCCGATTACAGCAAAGCACGATTCTATTCTGGGGAATAATAACTACTTCTAAAAATAAGATGACTCTTGTCAAATCGAAGTCAAAATATCTGGTCAACTCCTCCCTCTCCGGTCAGCAAGATCTTTGACCGTGGCACGAACGTCCATCCGAATCTACCAATCGTACAGCGCAGAACCTTTTCTCCTTTGCAACACTCTTCCTTGACACATGCCAAAATTTGGTGTCAACAGACCGGTCTCGGCTGAGTAGCAGACCAATCGCCTGAAGAAGAATCCCCTTATCCCCGAGTGTACGAGGCTTAAGTATGATCCTCAGATTCTTCTTCCCAACAGGAGTCTTCTCCTGAATCACCTCCCTGGCCAGAATCTTGTTATCAACAGTCAACGGTCTATCATAACCAATCATCACCTTTACATTGTTAAGATCAATGATGTGAACTGGGAACGAGACTTTATCTATCTTCATCTCCGGAAAGGCCAATCGTCCTTCATTTATGGCCGATTGTACTTGTCGATGAAACACATTGCAATCATTAGTTGCATGAGATGAAATATTATGAAATTTGCAATGAGCACGCCGCTTTAGCTCCTCAAGCGGCGGTATAACATGAGTAATCTTTAAATGCCCAAGTCATAATAATTCATCAAAAATACAATCGCACTTGGACACATCAAAAGTAAATTTCATCTCCTCCTGCCGATTCCTTTGAGTCGGCTTAAGAGATGTGCAAGTAGATGGTTTGGCCAAGGCGGGCCAAACAAACTCAGCGGCATATACCTCTTTATCCTCATCGTCCGATGAATCGGAATCATATTCAACAATATGTGTGTTTGAACGATGGGATTTGTAGGTATCTTTTTCTTTTTTAAACTTTGTCTCTTGGCTCAAAACTCTCGCCTGAAGCTGATTTATAGAATAAAAAATCGAATCATCAAGCTTTTCTCTATAACTAGAACAAAACCCGCAAGAGCCAAATCGACCAAATCCTTTTCAGATTGCGACAAATTAAAGCATCGATTTTTAATATCTTTAAATCTTTTAAAGTACTCACAGATAGATTCATCTCTACCCCGTCTAACCGATGTCAAATCCATCAACTTAGTTTCGTTATCCCTGCTATAAAAATAATCATGAAACTTTTGTTCTAATTCGTCCCAAGAATGAATCGAGTTAGGGGCTAATGACAAAAACCAAGAAAAAGCCGTTCCAGTCAAAGATAAAGAAAACATGCGAACGCGCAAAGACTTGCTAGAACCAGCTTCCTCAAGTTGAGCGATATATTGGCTGATATGCTCTCAAGTGGACCGGTTATCATCACCGCTAAACTTGACAAAATCGGGAACACACCAACCAGCGGGGTAAGGAATCAAATCAAAAGCATCAACATACGGCCTATGGTATAGCCGACTCTTACCCACAACAAAACCAAGTTTCTCTTTCATCATATCGGCTAGATCTTCCTTCATCCTAGCAAGATCGGCCTCATAGTTTCCTGTGGATGTTTGGCAAAAACGATATGTCGCAGGATCAGTAGTAGACATCATTTGTGCGACATATTGCGGATTGGCCTTAAGCCAATCATCCCAAACATCTTTGGGCAATGGTGAAGGAAAAGGGGGTTGACCGTATGATTTCGTAGTATGCGGTGGCACAAAATCTGCCAATTCTTGCTCCAGGCTATAATCAGTCGAAGTAGGAAGAGGCGCGAGTTGTGGCTGTGACGCAGAACCTAGCACCATGGCACCGGTCTGACCGGTCCGCCCTCCGAGGCACCGGTCTGACCGGTCGGAGCGACCGATCTGACCGGTTCGGCCGTAGACGGCCGAACTGAGCCTGGCGGGGGTGTTTGTCCCGCGAAGAAATTCGGCGGCATACCATACTGAAATTCTCTGTTGGTGCGGCTGAAAGACTAGGATTAGGGGTAAAATTGGGATAATCATTGACATGTTTCTTACCCTTATTTTGTAGACTCAAATCCAAAAGTAAATCTTGTGTAAGCGTTTTGGATTGTTCGAATCTACCCAAAAAGGCATCGGCAAACTGTTTAATGGAATCGAAGGTAAAACTTACCTCACTTGGAGTGGAAGCAGATGAAGCAGCAGCTGTAGACGTAGCAGATGGGTTCGGCGGTGGCGGTGTGAATGTGGGCATGACGAACTTGTCCTTCTCGAAGACGCCTTGCCGAGTCTTCCCAAAGCATGCAAGTAGTCTCTTCTTGGCCTCCTATTGCTCCTTGTGGAGCGCAGCCTCGAATTGCTTGCGGCTCTCCTCAGGTATGTCTTCATACTTGATGTCAACGGGAGTTGAATCTACCTTGGAGGGGTCGGGCTTCTCACCGGCCATTGAAACCGATGAACGCAGATCTTTACCCGGCGGAGTCGCCAAAAAGTCTGTTGACGCAAATCTGGTCAACACACAAGTGCTAGAATACGCGGATCGCAATGATCAGAACCAAACGAAGCAAACCGGCGACCGGTCAGACCGGTCGCGCCAACCGATCAAACCGGTCGGGTGCAGAGAACTTCGCGAAGACCTAGAATCTCAAGCTCGGGAGGGACCCGTCGGAGCTCGAAGATCTAGGGTTGTCTTGAGATCGGCAGGCCACCCAAGACACCCTTGAACACCGTCGAGACGAGTAAAGAACAACACGAGATTGGAAAAGCTAGGGTTTAGAGAAAAATAGAAAAATTTTAAATTAATTGATTCGATTGGGTAGAAGGACCTCAATCAACCGTGACCTTTATATTTATAGGCCGGGGAGGACGTACCCTTTCCAAATCAGATTATAAACAGACTCTATAAATCAAATCTAACCTGATTCGGATTACAAAGACCATACCGGTAGACCAGTCAGCCGCGCACTCCGACAATTTTGGCTGCCAACCGACGGGATGGAGGCCGTAATGACCAGCACAGGGTCCCAGCAGTTGGCCTCCGAGGGCGCCGCGTTGGCGTTGATGACGAGCAAGGTGACGACTGACGACTACGCGGCACGAGAACCCTGTCCCCAGCAGTGCATGCCGCGTGGATCGGAGACGCTGGTATCGTCTTTAGGTCTCGTGGTTCTTGTGGTGATTGTCCCTTCCGTTGTCTTTTACTTCACGCATTAGCTGGGCCCGGTCAAAGTCCACTTTTTTTTTTTGTTTAAGGCTGCCCGCAGTGCCTCCTGTAAGTGGAACGCTACGCCATACTGCAGTACGCTTTTCTTGTTTTTTTCACCGCAGCGAGGTACTGGAAGAGGCACGGTAAAATAGCGAACGAAAGTGTTTCTGTCATTTCTAGCGCGGTGCAGGATGTCCGCCATCAGCAACGTACAGTGGGCCCGGTGCCCGTTCCAACTACCTCGTGCTCGAGCTCGAGGCCACCTCGTTGCAGCCGTGCCCGCCACCGGCCACCGCTCCGGCGTGCCCACCGCGGCCGGATCTAGACCACGCGGTTGTGGATGGAGCCGGGGAGGGGGCGTCATGGCCGCGCGGCTCGCCGGCGCCAGATCACGCCACGACCTCTGCTCCGCCATGGCCCCACACTGCCTCCACCGCAATGGCCCTGTGTGACCTTCACCGCGGCATCGAGCTCGAGCAGCAGCAGCGCTGCGGCTGCGGCGAGGCGAACTCGAGCCAGAACAGGGGCTTTTTTTATATATCAAAATTGTGGACAATGATGAGATCTAAAACTTTGTAGGTGATTTTTTTTTCATTTAAGGACATTTAATGATTCAAAAAGCATTATAAGTTCTCTAATAGCTATAACTATATAGAATCTCATATAGCTCAAGTCATCTTAACCTTTATATACGATGAAGTATACTTGGCATATTTTTTGTTTCTATAGTTCACAGTAACCATAGTATAGAAGTTTCACTTTTCTTGATTTGCTTTGGTATATGTAAGATTTAAATAAAATTTTAAATAAAATAGAAAAATATTTTTAGGGGCAGGATGTGGCGTCACCTGCCACTGAAAATGATTTTTAGGGAGGGTGTACAAATCATTTTCAACTTTAATATAAAAGAATAGCACATCTCTTGGAGTCACAAGTGACTATATGGTGTGGTGGTAAGGAAGACACGTGCGAGTCTGAGATATGCGGTTCGAATTGCATATTTCATCAAACAAATTGTAGCTCGACACTGTAGAGTTTGTGGAGGTGGCTGGTTGCCTGGAATATTTTTCCTTTTTTATTTTGCTATTTTCAATTTTTTTATTTTTTTATTTTCTAGATATAGATTTGTAGGGGCGGACCATGGCATGACCCGCCCCTAAAATTCGATTTCTAGAGGCGGGTTACGCCATGACACGCTCCTAAAAATAGCATTTTTAGCTATGAAAACAAGGAGTGGGTATCCATTCCTAAAAATACATTTTTACCCACCCCTAAAATTGATTTATGTAGTAGTGCCTTGAGAAGGGGGAAGATTAGTTTTTAACATATTCCCTCCTATCCAAATTGTAGATTGTTTTGATAAATCTAGATACATAATTTTTTCTATATATGTAGACACAATGTTTATTAGGTGCATATAAAAAATTATGTATTTAAACTTGCTAAAATGATCTACAATTTATAACGAAGGGAGTATTTTGTTTTCAAGTCCCCCTGGAAGCAAGAAAGTCTAAATTATTATTTTTTATTACCTTAACAATGAATCGGTGCTTAGCCAACTCGGAAAGACCTCTACTGTTTGAATAAAATAATTTCATGGAGACACAGTTTTATTGGATTTCGTGCCCTTCTTGCTGTCATTTTTACTCAATTGTGGATGTAGACTTGGATTTAGACCTGGTTGCCATCAGATCACAAATTTGTTGTATCCAAGTCCACGTAGTCAAAGCCTTATGTAATATATAAGCAAAATAAATGAAAAGGTATTCAAGAGTAATCTCCTGCTAGCACTTTGCTCCTTTTATTCTCGTCTCACCTGGAACGTGACGTAGGCGATACAATCTGAACATTTTGTCTTCCATATCGTCTAGTGTTTCATTTGATACAAATGGCCGAGTCTTTACAGCTGATGCATCTAGGGTCACATAGGTTCCAACAAAGATGCGATAGGGTGGTAGGTATGACCTCACCAGTACAGCCTCAAATTTCTCGCCGGGGGGGATCGCTGCTACCTTTGTACTTTTCAGATCATTGAGAGACAATTCGGGCAACTTCCCATTCACAACGTCCATTCGACTTCTTTTAAAGATGCATGAATCACTTATTTCTGTTCTGCAAATTGAGTGGAGAGAAATGACCCTACCGCAGCGTTTACTGTATGCATGTCCCATTCTTATTTTTTTCACGAACCTCAAGACAGCCGACCAAAAATTGACATCAAGGTTTTCCCTTAGAGCACCTCCATGTAATTGTGCTCGAGCAAACCCTGAATCAATTGCAGCAGCTACCTGCATTCCTAGAGATAGAAGCCTCGGGTGCTCCTTTGGGTCTACACTGCCGAAAGCAATAGCTTTGAAGAAATACCAAAACAACTCTGGAGGTAGGGGCATGAGAGTGATGGGGTTAGTTGTGCCCAATCTTGCAGCCTCTTTCAAGCTACTAATGAGCACAACCTTGCTACCTGTTCCTTTCATGAGGTTGCTAGCACGATGGTAGAACTTTCTCCATGATTCCTCGTCGAAACTGAAGGCAAACTCAATCACAAACAAGCGCCTCTTCAGCTGCAAATCATGGTTTGTGATGGTTACTCCACCGTTCGAGGACAAGAAGGGCGCTTCGAGCATCTCGCCCTCCAAATCATCACCGTCCAGAAGAGAAACCAAGGAGAAATGACTGCGTACCCTCTCATCCCTGCAAACATTTTCCATTAGGGTTTTCTTGCCAGACCTATGGCGGCCGATGACCGGTAGAACAGGCAAGGTTTGAGTAGAAGAATCGTCATACTCCTCAAGCAAGAAGTTGATGATTTGCTCCCTCTCAACATGACGACCGAACATACACTTGTCAGCATACATGTAAGAGTCATAAGGCCGGCGAGATCTGCGAGGATAGCCAGCTACTAGTGCGTTGAATTCCCGTAAGTTCTCAGTAACAGCTTCCAATGACCCCATTACCTCTTGTATCTTGCTCATGTCTCCGAGTAGCAGCCTCTTCACATAGTCAGCCATTCTGCGCATTCGTTTATAAGGATTGAACGAGGAAAACGAATAGACAAGTCTCACCTCATGCTGGCCACTATCTTCATGATCATTACTACCTTTGCTTTCCAAGCTGTCTAGCAAGTAGTAGCCTTGCGCTAAAACCTCCGTGAATGTTTTGAGCTGCAGCAAAATCAGTTGGTTGGTGATAAATCTCTGCTCTGCTTCTTCAATGGAAGCACGGATACTGATCAGTTTAAGGGGCAGCCTTCTGAGCGTCTGCCCAACATTCTCCCGCTCCTGGTATGTGTGGATTAGCCTGGAGATTAGTCGTCTAATAAGATCATTAACGACCTCTTCAACAACTCTCTCCATGGCTAGTTACTTGTAGTGTGGCCAAGTCTGAAATAAAGAGAAGTGAGCTATTTATATAGCTCTGGCCTTAGATTTCAGAGGAAAATGAAAACAAGGTATAAAACGTCATTATAGCACAGGAACATAACTTGTACTAGCTATGTCGTGAAAATTCAACGTTCATGATTTGGGTTCTCATTTTCAAAATAATTATTCTATGTATAAATTAGATTTTGCTACATTTCAAGTGTGCTAATTCTACTACCTCCAATAATACTATCTGAGAATACTATATGGAACTTGTTAGGCTGGATTACACGAGAAATGCAATTAGCGGAAAGGATGCCTTGGACACTCCCCCACATCGGTTGACTTATTCATGAATGACTACAGAAACATGCTGCACGGTGCCTGCTAAACATAAGAAAAACCCAGCCTCCTAAACTTCAGCAATATTTTTCACACCAAGTTTTCTCATATTGTCTGGACGACTCATCAGCTAGTAGGCTAAGAATACTGTAATCGCTATCGGTGAAAACAAAGAAATTGCCACTGGCCAAATGATGAAAACAAGGAATCAAGTCATAAATAATCCAGCTAGTAGGCTAAGAATACTATAATCTCTGTCGGTGAAAGCAAAGAAATTGCCACTGACCAAATGATGAAAACAAGGAATCAAGTCATAAATAATCCAGCTCGAAATTACCTCTTTCCTCTTCACTACGACAAAGATGATCTACCCTGCCTCTTATCTTAGACGACACAACGTCACTGACAAAGTGACAATGCAATTTTTGTGCAAAGAAACAATTTCAACGGTATGCAATAACCTGAATTGAGAGCACAAATCGCAGTATGTCGATCATGGGTAAGGCAACACTCTCTTGATCCCAAGACAATAGGGAAAATATGAATCAAAGACTACACATAAGAAATTTGACATTTACATATATCTGGTGGCACCACTATAGAAATCGTTAGTAGGGGCGGGTAAAAGAGCATTTGTAGGGGCGGGCTCGCTACCCGTCCCTGTCTCTCGCGGCTAGAAATCGTCTTTTCCAGGGGTAAACCTATTTTCAGGGGCGGGTCAAGGCACCAACCACCCCTGTAAACAAATTTTCAGGGGCGGTCCACACCGTGAGCCGCCTCTGAAAATGTAGTTTCCAGGGGCGGTTGATGCCTAGAGCCGCCCCTGGAAATGGTTTTACAGGGGCGGCTCACCGCATGACCTGCCCCTGAAATTGATTTGCCGCCAAGCTGCTTTTGAATTTTCAAATTTATTTCTCGCTGTATTAAACTATTTAAATTTCTATTTCCCGCCAATTTATTCTAATCTGTTTCCCGCTGTATTAAATCATTTAAATTTTTGTTTCCCGCTAATTTTCACATATCAAGCTAGTGCGCGATTCGATTCAGCTTTTCCAAATCCTTTTCCTGCTTTATTTAAATTTGTGTTTCCCGCTAATTTTCACCTATCAAGCTAGTGCACGATTCAAAATTTTGTGATCGATGATGAATATATTTCTTAAACATAACTAATTACAAATTCAAAATAAAATCATATAGAAGTATCGTTACACTGCATCATTAGAGTACAGACATCATGAAAGTGCGTATAGAGTACAAACATCATTTATGTTGAGTAACGCTAGGCCCGAAGTTCCCGATTGTCCCATTGACGGAGGCTTGCATATTTTTTGTCGGTTGATATTCATGCTCAGGGTGAACAAATTCTCCATCTATATGGACCACTTCATGCAAAATTGTAGCGAAAATGGCCTCTCATGCCATATTTCAATATAATGTTTTGGCGATTGATGACACACACAACACTTGGACTAATATGATTGTTAAGATGAACATTCCCAGGCTTTTAGGTTCAAGTGATGACAAAGAGAAGATAGGCATAGCTAGGCCCGAAGGGCCGCCCTGAAACCTCTTCAGTCCAAGGGACAAGAATTGAAGAGACCGTGAAGAAATCCAAGTCAAAAAGATCAAGACAAAGCAAATTTGCTATCACCGGTTAAACCGATGATGAGCAAAATTGTACTCATCGGTGCAATGAACTTGGCACCGGATTAACCGGCGTTGGGTGTTTTACACTCACCGGTGTATTGGACTTGGAGGCAGAAGAAACAACAGAAGTTTTACAGGCGCCGGTTAAACCGACAATCAAGGCAAAGTGAGCGTCGGTGCAGTTGTCCAGAGACTCCATTTTTCGGGGGGTTTCTGAGATTACATACGCCGGTTGAACCGATGTTAGTTTTAAGAGCGTCGGTCGATTGATCAAGTAGCCGTTGGAGCAGTAACGGCTAGTTGCTGGGAAAATACACTCACCGGTTAAATCGGTGATGACAAAAACTAGAGCGTCGGTTTAACCGGCGTTAAGGGATTTCGTCAGCCTTTTTCCCAACGGCTAGTTTGGAGGGTTGGGCTATATATATGCCACCCCACGGCTCATTTGAGAGTGCTGGAGTCCAAGGAAGTATACAAGAGCAAAAGATCATCTCCAACTACCATAGAGCTTCATTGTACATCATATAGGCTTAAGCACACTTGTGAGAGCTCCCTTGAGAGAAGTCTTGCTGCAGCAAGCAATCCTTGTGATCCATCGTGTGACCCTCCGGCTTGGTGTGGAGTGGCAACGACACTTTGTGCGGGGGAAGAGGAGACCCCCTCCTTGGTGGAGAAGCTCCGTAGTGGATTTCGGCCGGGTGACCGAGAGAGACGGTGGTGGTGCACGAGACTCGGTGTCTTGTGGGTACTTGCCTTTGCTTGCCGGCATCACCTTGGTGGCGTAGTGCAAGACGGTGATCGGAAGAGCCTCGGTGTCCCGTGGACGTAGGCGTTTGCGCCGAACCACGTTACATGACCGTGTCTACTCGGGAGTTTACATCCCTCTTGCACTTAACTCTTTTACTTACCGTATTACGTTTCCGCATTTACTCTATCTTGCGTACCTTTACTTTCCTAGTTGGTTTGATTAGGATTGGCTAGGTTGCAAGTCTTTTAGGGGTAAGTAGAGAGTAGCATAGATAAACCTTAGTCATAACTAGCATGTATAGGACGTGTTAGGTTTATCTTATGCAAGTAGTTTGAGCCCTAGGTTAAAAAGCGTTAGCGACCCTATTCACCCCCTCCCCCTCTAGGGTCGGACACCCCGGTGATCCTTACAAAAATGAAGCGACATAAATCGTCGACTATATGGAGAAGTTGTTTCTCATGGAGTGGACCTTCATGGGTTGGCAGTTGATCATGCAAATAAAAAATCCATGGGAAAATTAAGCCAAGTGTTAGACGCAAACATTTACAATATGCAGTTATGCATCTATCCTATTAAAGAGTATATGCTTACCCGTTCGGAATCTTTTGTGTATCTCCCGAGCTCCCTCATGTGCTCGTACACGTAGTAGCCACACACGGAACCTGCAGGTTGCTTGTGGCATGAAAAGTTTATGTGCATCACCATTTTATTTTTCCTAGGGGGGGGGGAGTTTGAATTCCTCCTTTGTAAATGTAGTGCTTGTAAGCCCTATTTTACGAAAAAAAGAAATAAGAAGCTATTCATGTCTGCAAGATTTAGCATGATTTCCAAGTAGAGGATAACGATTTTGCTAACATGTTGAGGATGGCTACGAATTCAGCGTATCTGTTCTACGTATAATCAGCGGAGTTCAATACAAGCATATATCGACGCTTTGGCTGTATCATAAATGCAATCCAATGATTTCTGCAAAAATATCATATATGATTTTTTAGTCATTTACTCAAAGGAAGTGCATATTATACCAAATGATTGAGTCTATATGATTTTTTAGTCATTTATTCAAAGAAAGTGCATATTATACCAAATGATTGAGACTACACTTACTGAAAGGTGCCCATATGACATCCCTGTCCGGCCACCGTTGCATCTGAAGTGATATGTAGGTACCAACTGTCCTAATGATATCTTTGTGTGCCTCTTTTTGCAGAGCAAGTTTTTCCTTGCGCTTTGAATAGTTTTTAAACTCATCATGGTCGTCCTTCCACAACATTGGCCCGTAATGGCGCTTCTCACAAATAGCTACCGGGTCAAGGAACATGATCTTCTTTTTTATAGCATCCGCTTGTCGTTGTTGCATCCTGTAGAATGAAATATCACAACTAATTAGATATGTATGTATATATAAGTATAGACCATTGCATATAAGATATTAATTTGGATGCGACACTTACATGCACCAGAGTCTGACCATTTCTATGCTTAGTTCTTAGAGGCGGAACATTTATTGGATGTCTTGAAAATCGAACATGATATCAGTGACACCTTCAGTTTGTTATCCGAAAATATCGGGAGGGTACCGAGCCCAAATGCTTCTGAGGCCAAGTGTACATGCCCTCGTGTACCAACTGTGCATCCTCTTCATAAAACCTAGAACGCCTTCCGTCAAAGAGTGGGGTAGAAATGGTTTACCATACTCAAATTTTATCGAACAATCCGGTAAATCTACTATGTCATCGACCCCAATTTTCTGATGAAACTCATGGTCAGTGTGGGGCACGGAAACGCCCGGTCATCTGGTGGCACTAGAATCTGAAACATCCTTTGACTTGCCCTTTGGCTTATCCTTTGACCTCTGCTTGGTGTTTGCTGCGTGCCATTTATTTACAATATCTGAGTCCTCCTTCTGGTGTGACCGTATCACTCATGGTACATACAACTGCCCAAGTTGTTGCTGGTGGTGATGAAGCTGGAGCTAGTTGTTGCGATGCCGGAGCTGGTCCGTGCTGGAGCTGGTGGCAATGCTAGAGCTGGCTGGAGCTCGTGGTGGCGGGGCCAGTAGATAATCTGAAGCTGGTAGAGTCTGATGTGCTGGCCCTTCTGGTGAAACAAGCAGTATGATATCTCGTTTGTGCCACAGAATGGTGATGCCAATGCACTGTCCAAGCGTGGTTTTCCCATCTGAAGTAAGGATGTCTATTTGCAGAACATACAGGGCATTTGTCCAAGTCTTTGAAAGCATCCCCACGATACAAAATACAATGATTCGGGCATGCATGAATTCTTTCCACACCCATTGTGAACAGGCTGGCAAGCTTCTTTGCTCGATATGTGTTCGCAGGCATTTTATTTGGCTTCGGAAGCAACCAGGCCAACATACCCAGGAGATCATTGAAACTACATTCACCTGCCCCTATGGTACGTTCGCCTACCGGCGAATGTCATTTGGTCTATGCAACGCACTAGCTTCATTTTAGAGATGCATGATGGCGATCTTCTCGGACCTGATTGAACACATCATGGAAGTGTTCATGGATGATTTCTCAGTCTACGGCAAGGATTTCGATCAATGCCTTGAGAACTTGGAGAATGTTCAGAAGAGGTGCCAAGAGACACACTTAGTCCTTAATTGGGAAAAGTGTCATTTCATGGTCAGAGAAGGAATTCTGCTCGGGCATAGAGTGTCCGAAAGAGGGATAGAAGTGGACTGGGCAAAGATTGATGTTATCGAATAGTTGCCACCCCCGACGAATGTCAAGGGAGTCAGAAGTTTCTTGGGTCATGCTGGCTTCTACAGGAGGTTCACCAAGGACTTCTCCCGTATAGACAAGCCCCTAACGAACTTATTGGCAAAAGATGCCCCGTTCAACTTCGACAAGGAATGCCTCATAGCCTTCTATACCCTAAAGAAGGCATTCGTATCCGCACTCATCATTCAGCCTCCCGATTGGAAACTTCCTTTCGAGATCATGTGCGATGCAAGCGACTACGCTGTCGGCGCAGTACTGGGTCAATGCAGAGATAAGCAGCATTATGCCATATCCTATGCCAGTAAGACATTGACTAGAACCCAACTCAACTATGCCACAATGGAGAAGGAACTCCTGGCGGTGGTATTAGCCATGGATAAGTTCAGATCCTACTTGGTTGGTGCTAAAGTGATTGTATACACGGACCATGCAGCACTGAAGTACCTCCTAACCAAGAAGAATGCAAAGCCATGACTCATCCGTTGGATTCTGCTCCTCCAAGAGTTTGATTTGGAAATAAGAGATAAAAAAAGGAGGAGATAATTGTGTGGCAGATCATCTCTCAAGAATGCAAGTACAAGGGTCGGACTTACCAATCAATGATTATTTAAGAGATGATACTCTACTGAAGGTCACTACATCCGGTCCATGGTATGCAAACTTGGTAAACTTCATGGTGAACGGACATATACCTCCAGGAGAAGACAAGAAGTTGATAAACCTTAGCAGATTTCACTTATGGGATGACCCATACCTATTCAAGGTTTGTGCTGATGGTTTACTCCACTGCAGTATCCCATTATGTGAGACCCGCAAAATTCTGGAGCGTTGTCACTCCTCACCCTATGGAGGATACTACAGAGCTTTCCGAACCCATGCAAAAGTTTAGCAAACTGGATTCTTCTGGCCAAACATGTATGGAGACGCTAAGGAATTTGTGCGGTGTTGCCCAAGATGTCAGAAGCATGGAAAGATCAATTCCCGAGACGCAATGCCACTAAAGAGCAATCTTCAAGTGGAAATATTCGACGTTTGGGGAATCGACTTCATGGGTCCCTTCCCAATGTCAGAGCAGTGCGAGTACATTTTGGTGGCAGTGGACTATGTGTCCAAGTGGGTTGAAGCACTTGTGTTGCGGCCGATTCAAAGAGCTCCAAGAAAATGTTTTAGAAAATCATATTTCCTCGCTTCGGAGTTTTGAGAGTCGTGATCAGCGATGGAGACTCACACTTCATTGACAAAACTTTTAGGAAGTGCCTTAGCGAGCTAGGAGTAGACCACCAGGTTGCTACACCATACCATCCCCAAACAAGTGGTTAGGCAGAAACGTCAAATAAGAAAATCAAGAACATCTTGCAAAAGTCGGTCAATGCCACGGGGAAGGGATGGAAAAGCAAGTTACCCGAGGCACTATGGTCTTATTGGATGGCTTTCAAAATGCCGACAGGAATGACACCGTATCAACTAGTTTATGGCAAGACCTGCCATTTACTAGTTGAACTTGAGTATAAGTCCCATTGGGCAATCAAGAGATGGAATATAGATCTCCAATCAGCCGGAGTCAAATGACAAATCCAGCTGGCTGAATTGGATGAATGAAGGGAGAAGGCCTACCACAGCTCTAAACTCTACAAGGAGCGCACGAAAAGATGGCACGATAAGCGAATCAAGATCAAGCATTTCAAAGCGGGAGATAAGGTACTCCTTTTCAACTCTCGCGTTTGTTTGATTGGTCATGGTAAGCTTAGAATTAAGTGGGAAGGCCCCTTTTTAGTGCTTAACGCCACCGACCATGGCGCTATAACTCTCCAGGACGATGACAGGACTATTTTCAAGGCCAATGGCCAAAGATTGAAAATATTCCTCGAGCCTGAAATACCAGAACTCGAAGATGTAGATGTCTACGAGTTATCCGAGTTAGAACACTCATCTACGGTCGTCGCCGTACCTTAAACGTGCCGTATCCTAGGTTAGATATGTCTTCTCTTTTCCCCCATGCTTTCTTTCCCTTTCTTGACCAAAGCACCCAAAAGACCAAAAAAGGAAAGACGAAGGATGAATTCTCCAGAAGACCAGAGCCTCCACCTGACAAGGTGGGGCCGGCCGGCCTGGCTTCGAGCCCGTTCGCCCTCATCCGCTCGTGCAATGTTACACTCAGATCAAATGTTCCACTCCTGAGTGTTCGGGGCGAAAAACCTTGATTTAAACCAGAAGGCCTCACCCTTCTATTCATTCTCAAGCTTTCCACCAGTTTTCATCTCGGCCTTCCTCTCCTCCACTGAGATCACCATCATGGCCTCACAATCCTCGCCGAAAACACCCAAATCCGAGGCCATGGTGACATCCACCCCAAGAGCTCCTTCCAAATCCAATCAATCCCATGCATCTTCGAGCAACCTTAGGGTTTTGGAGTCTCTAGAGATTGCCGCCTTCTCGCCATCACTGCCGGCGGGCCAGGGGCGCCAGCCCCAGGCCGGCCGGCCTATGGGAGGCCAGCCGGCCTCACCCCGAGGTCGGTCGTCCCCTGGTTCCGTGGAGAGCTCCGTCCAGGGCCCTGGATCAGGGGCCATTGTGCGTTTCCATTCGCGTAGTCCGACACGTCCTACCACAGGGGTTCTTCCACCTAGGAAAGTCATGACAAAGCATGTGGGATCGTCTTCGGGAGGAGCACGTGTGCACACTGGACTCGTCCGTGTATGCTCCGGAGTACTCCCCTGCCAGTCCTAGCCCACCATGCTACCGCATGATAGGGGCCAAGGTCGGCAGAGGGAAGGTGCTGACCCCTCCGCTGGATCGCGGTGATGTGGACTTCCGCACTGGACTTGGTGCGATGCCACATCAGGCCACCACCGATCCGTGGTCCACCGGAGATCCACGCCTATACGGACTCCAGCGACGACGAGGAAGATGAGCCTACCGACATCGCATCTCTCCGCGAGCAGCTTGCCGCCCTCCGGCTACGCCTCAACAATATGGATGAGTGCGAAGCCGAGACCGAGACCGATAGGATGGAACTCAGGGATAAGGCCGTTTGTTATAAGATCAAATGCCTTGCGAAGGCGACCGGGAACGAGGATCTCTATAGATCCGTGGACCCAAAATAGGTGCTAGGTCTAGATCGAGTCATAGGTTTGGGTTGGGTGCTGTTTTCCCTTTTAATTCTTTCATTTGTTTAGTTAAATTTACTTGTAATCAGCAGCACCCACAATTTGAATTCAATAAAATAAAAACAAAGTTTGTTCCTCCTTGTCTTTCTTGTGGTTGGTGCACATGTGTGTGCCAACCACACCCCTGTTCTGATGTTCTGTCAAGTGCGCAGCGAATCCAAATGAGGAGGACGTTACATACGTTCCCGAGAAAACAGAAAGAATTCGGAACGGAAGTCAAGCCAGGCGGCTTACACCAGGCCGGCCGACCTAAAATCATCACCATTTCAACCAATGCAAGTTTTCTGGAGTAGCATAAACCGAGCCTACACCCCTATGAAAAGATCCTGAAGTTTTGCCACAGGTGCAGGCCGGTCGGCCTCTCCTAGGCCGACTGGCCCCACCTATCGACCAAACTCCAAGCGCCTTCGCGTGGTGACGGTTCAGTACCTCTCCTCCCTAATCCTTCCTGGTTTCATTAAAATTCACCCTGATTAATTTCAAATAAAAATCCTTGAATGAAATGACTAGGAAGAGTTGAAATCTTTTCATGAGATTGGACTTTGCTAAGTTTTATTTCTTATGCAAGTACCAAAATATCTCTGGAACTCATGATTAGGATTGCTTGATCGTTTGCCTGTTGTTCTCTTTGATTTAATGACATGATGGCATGCAAGTTCCTAATTCAAAGTCTTGGAAGTTTTCATTTCGAAAACACAAAATAAGGCACTCTTATGCTCAACTTTGCCAATAGCCATTCCAGAGCCATGTACACATACATACAAGTTCAAACCTATAGCTATCTTCTACATTGTGAGCTCATTCAAATGCTAGTGCCTCTGAAGAAAGTTTGGATTGCTCATCTCTCCAGGTCATTCACATACACGTTCATCATTCCAAAGTCCTTTAATCATGGTCGCAAAAAGACAGGAAAAATATGAACGACGTTCATGCCAGTTCAGTAAAAAAAAGGGAAGATGCAAGATGCTTGACACAAAGCCACTAAGGACATGTATCTCTATTTACACCTACACTTGACCCGAATGATGAACATCTTGACTATTAGGAGACACTAGGTTTGAACTTGCAATATAAATGTTGTAGATATGCAACAACCTTTACCTGAGCTCCACACACTCCTAGATAGGAATAACTTCTGAAGAGCCTATCAGACCTGGGGTAGCGGGACTGCTTATAGGCATAAGATATTCTAGAGTATGGGATAGCTCATGGATTTACCTTACCTCTCTTGTAACTACCCGAATAGGTGTAGAACTAGCTGCAGTACAAAGGAAACTACCCGATTGTGTTGTAGTAGGACTCCAACTGTACTCAGCTAGGACTTTCCATGTAACTCTATCCCCCCCAGATATATAAGGGCGGGCAGGGACCCCCTCAAAACACATCAACACCTAAGGCAATACAAACAACCACACAGGACGTAGGGTATTACGCAACTCGCGGCCCGAACCTGTCTAAATCTTTGTGTTCCTTGCACCATCGAGTTCCAGAGCAGTCGATCCCTACCTACAAACCTTACTACTAAGGGTATTCCTGAGCAAGCTTGGCAGTAAACACCGACAGCTGGCGCGTCCGGTAGGGGACTCGGCGAGGTCATCGGCGAGTTCGATGGCCACTTTCGTTTTCAACAACGTGGCGCCTTCCCAAGGCACCACCTTCGTCTTCGGCTCGTGGGTCTGCGTCACCAACGGTTCGGGCGGCTTTGACAGCCACCTAACCAATCTCCCCACGCTGAAGGCAACCTCGTCAGAAAGCCCCAACAAGCTCGCCGGATCAGGCGATCACGGCGTCATGCTGCTTCCCGACTTCGCCAAGGAGATCGAGATGAAACTCGAAGACAACTCGTGTTCCACTCTGACTCAGATCGATCTCAAACCAAATTCTACTCGGATTGAGACTCCTCTTGCTCAACCCATCTTTGGGTTGTGCAACACATCATCTGCTTACAAACAGGTGATCAGATCCATCTATGAAAATAGCTTGGATCGCCCACGTCAAAAACCAATTAGTCACCACTGGCCGGGAGGCACCCGTTTTCGACGTATACCCAGATCCAGACGAATTGTCTCACGATAGCCTGGATTTCATCACCAGTGCACTGGCAAAAATTCAACTCAAGTCCTGCTAGGAGCACACTCGCAGAACTACTCGACAACCTCCGGGAAGTTACCAGCATTGATGATCTTCCGTTCCAACACGGTACCCCCCTCGCAACCGAGAGGGAAACTAGGTCTGGGGGAACTGTGCTAGCTGATTACGAATCAGACCTAGAAAGCTTCTCCCCCGAACGCCCGGTTTCTGTGATCAACCAACAAGGTGGAGGCGCTCCCAGTCATCATGACCCTAACGAGACCATGGATCAGATTTCAGAAGACAATCTGACCCAAGATGCCCCACAAGATGAGGACGAAGCTACTCGCACAGCTCGTAGGGCAAGAGATCAACGTAAAGGAGAATGCAGGGCTCAAGCTGCTGAGCGCGCTCACCTTCCCCCGCGCAACCTCAACAATGAATTCAACAACGTCGCGGATCCAGTCTTCACTACTCCTATTGCCGCAATGATAGAAGCAACCCTGCGACTCATATAGATGCCTCAAAACCCAGAGATGGAGCACGTCATACACCTCGCCAAAAATGTTGTTGAACAACTCGACAGACAAAACCCCTTGTCCTCACTTCATGGCACCCGGTCAAGGGCTACCGCGACAGTCATACCTCAAGCGAGCCGTACCCCCAGAGTCCATCAGCGTCAACAACAGCCAGAGCAGCAAAACCAAAGAAACCAAGAGGATCAGGAAGTCGCAAGCAATCACCGCCCCAGGGGTGGTCAGCCACCAGCAAACCAAGCCCCTGGTCCTCAGCCGAATCGCAACAACAACCGCGGCCAAAATAGGGAGGAAGCAGCCGATTCCATAATGGACGCATGGGACATCATCAACGCAAGACGCAGAGCGCAGCTTGCCGATAATTCCAATCGCTTCCTAGCCCTCAGCAGCATCTTTGACAATGTCGAGTACCTGAAGGATTTCAAGCCCACAAATATCCAGTAATACGACGGTAACCAAGACCCTGCTCAATGGTTACGTTTATACTCGACCGCTATTAGTGTTGCAGGAGGAGACACCAACACCAAGATCCTCTACTTCCCAATGGCCCTGGAGCTCGCACCCTCACGTGGCTCGAGAACTTGGCGCGCGAGTCCATACACTCATGGGAGGATCTCAAGAAGGCCTTCATCGACAACTTCCAGGGGTCTCTACATCGAGTAGCCACTCGACATGCCCTGTCTATGTGCAAGCAGGAGCAAGGCGAATCCATCAGATCCTACGTCAAGTGCTTCTTCAACACAAGATCCACCATCCCCAACGTCGCGGATGATGATGTCATCGTCTACTTCTAGAGTGGCATTACTGTCCAATCTCTCTACCGTGACTTTGGGCGTAATCGCCCCAAAACAATAGTGGAGCTACGCGACATGATGCAGCGCTGGGCAGACGAAGAGGAGAAAGAACGCAGCTGCTTCCCGCGCCATAACAACACCAACAACGGGATGCGTCACAATGACCGTGGAGGCCCCAGCAACCAGCGGGATCCTGCACGCAAGCGCAAGCCTGACGATACTGTCGGTACTATGGATCGCACCCCGCGTGGCAAGAAGAATGAAAAGCCACAGGATCAGTTCGACAAGATTGTGACACCCCGGCCTACAGATAGTACAAGAGAAGTTGAGAATCTCTCAGACGAAACAGAAGAGTTATGCTCTAGTTCCTTGTTCCCGGATTTATGTAACACCTATCTGGAGTTATCAGCAGTAATGCCTGTGCAGTGTTGTCTAAATAGGATAGAACCTTAAATAATGGAGTTTTTCTCTCTTCCTTGACCTTACCAATCTGTGTTTCCTCTTTGCCCCAGCTCAGATGTCGGCAGAACAAAAAGACCTTGGAGACAGTGCAATGGGTGATGGTGAGAAAACTTGCCCGTGTTGCCAATTCTATGGCGTTCCTTGTCGTCAAGTTCGTGCGTCTGAAGATGAAGCCACAACCAGGAGGAACCAGAGGTTGTTCTCCAGTGCAAAGAGGAAGAGGTCTCAGCAAGAGCAGCTAGCAGAGGATTCCCTTTTCCTTGACTCTCCATCAGTCGAAGAGCTACAGACCATCCAGAAGACAAAGGATCCTAAGTGCTCTAGAGATACACAGGTCGAGAACCAAGCTCTCTATGATTATGTTGATGGGTTGACTATCACTATGAAGGTGATTCAGCCACGTGGCCGCAAGGAGCCCAAAAGGCAAGCAGCAGAAGTAATGCAAGATGTGATGTTAAGTTCACAGGGAGGTCAACCAAGTAGCGTCATTCACCTCCACCGCAAGTGCTACAAATGCAGACAAAAAGATCATTATGCCAAAAGTTGTCCTCAAAATCAGCTGCCACCAGTAGCACCAGTCCAGGACCCTTCACCAATCCCACATACTAGTGGTGACGAGACCGACCTTATTTCCGGGAACTGCTCCAAGCAAGATGCCCAGAATGATCAGGATCAGCAGCAAGCGATACCAGTGTGCAGTGATCGTACAAAGCGTGAGCAATCCAAGAAGGGACCAAAAGAATATCTCCAGGGTAGAGTTCACCATGTGTCAGCAGAAACCATTCGGGATAATAGTCCAGTCATTCTTGGTATGCTTCTGGTCAACTCTTTCCCAGCCTTAGTGTTGATAGACCCTCGTGCTACACATTCATTCATCAGCACGCAGTTTGCTACTAGGCATGGGATATTGAAGCTTCCCATGAGGAAGAGAATGATCATCAAATCATCAGGAGAAGAACAGATCTCCAGTTACATATGTCCTCGAGTCAGCATAAGGATAGGCGAGGCAACCTTCCCTGAGAACCTTATTGTAATGGAGTCAACAAGAATCGACGTCATTCTTGGTCAAGACTGGTCAGCTCGGAGCAAACTTGCGATGCAGCCTACCAAAAGAATGGTAAAGATCCAGACCCCGTCAGGAGGGCAAATTGAGCATGAGGTTCAACATACTTCCAACTCAAGTCACGTGGGTATGAGAATCCAACTCCGGAGTGAGTAGAACTTAATCCCATCCTTGCTTCTCTTTGCTAGCCAGCCTAGAATCTCGGGACGAGATTCCTGTAAGGGGGTAGGATTTGTAACACCCTAACTTAATTTTCCTAGTTAATAATAAATTTAATTGGTTTATTTAATTTTCTAAGGATTTAATTGGCTTAGATTGCATTTAACCTAATTTTGTTGCACAAATAATTAAAATTTATTTTTAGGGCTAACTTGTTTGTGCATACATGCTGATGCATTTGTTTTATTGGTTTGAGTGCATAGGTGCTTTAATTCAAAGTTGTTTTTGAATTCAAATAGTTGAGTTGAGTTTGAAAGGAAATAGGAAATAGAAATAGAAAAGGGGAAGGAGCCCAGCAGCCTTTTCCCGTCGCTCAGCCCAAACCCAGTCCGGCCCACTCCCCTTCACTTCCCTCAGCAGTGGCCCGACCCACTCTCTCCCCGCGGGCCCAGCAACTCACACAGCCCAGCCCGCACACGCACTCACCCGATCCCGGCCCATTGGCCGCATGGCCCAGCACCCTCTCCTCACCCGCAGCCCGTTTTTCCCGTGCACGGTCTGCAACCACCACTCCAGCCCCGGCCCGCAAGCCAGCAAATCTTGCTCGCACCACTCCCGCTGACAGGAAGGGCCCACAAGTCAGGTCTTTCCCTTTCCTCCGCCCGTGATCTTCGGCCGTGCTCTGTTTCGCTCCGCTCGAGCGCTTCGCTGCACTGTGGACCGCCTGCCTCACACGAGCTGCCCCGGGCACGAACCCCACCTGCAGTACCCACCCGGAATGACCTCGTTTCCTTATAGAAACACGCTCCTAGGTCCAACAGAACCCAGCCGCAACGACCCCGCGTAGATTGCGCAAGGTACATGGATCGCGGAGTCTATTTTCCCGGCGACCCGAACGCCAAGGCTGCGCCCGCACCTTTTTAGCGTCGCCGCTATCTCTCCGTGCCTTCCCCAAGCCCGCACGGGCAACCCTAGACGCCATCACAACCCAGAGCCCGCAGCTCCGCCACAAACGGGACCTTGCGCCACCATGGATCCGCTGTTCCGCCGCGCTACGACCCCGGCGAGCTACCGCAAACGCGTCACCTCGGCGCCAGGAGCCTCCTCGGGCCTTACTTCTCTGACCCCGACCCATGCGACATCCTCCTCCGTGTGCGCAAGGTCAACCTCGACGTCAGCGCCCGCACGGCTTCCCTGCTTGAAATCCAAGGCTCGGTGAGCTCCGCCTACCCTTGCCCTTCGTTTTTAACTAGAAATCGTAGGCGGTAGCACCCCTTTAGGTGGCCGCGCAACCCACGCCGGCGACCAGAGCCGCCTCTCATCACGGCGGGCCACAACTGAGCCTCGATTAGCCACCCAGTGCACTCCAGTGGCTTACTCATGTCATGCTCCTTCTTTTGCACCAAACCGCAGGCCAAAAGACCCTCGGTAGCGACCAATCCTCCTACTCTGGCGAGCCTCCGCGTAGCGCCGCCGCGCGCCACCGGTTGCGCCGCCGCTCAGCGCGCCCAATCTCCTCGATCCGTTCGATCCAGAACGAACGGCCCTGATTAGAACGGCGACCCCCTTTGATCCTAGCCACCAGATCTGGATCTGACGGCCCAGATCTGAACGTACCCCTTCGCCTTGCCATTTTGCTAAAGAGCCCCTGACTTTTGTTAATATCAACCCTCGGTCCAGCTTTAGTCAAAAATAATTCCACTTAGGTCCTGTTTTTAACATTTTAACCCCCGAGCTTTCTGGAATTAGCGCCCGCAGTCCAGCCCTTGAGTTTTTATGCGCTAGCCCCTGAGTCTAACCTTTATTTACATTTTAGTCCTCGGTTTTGCCCAGAAACCCCCTGGAACTTAGTTTTTCTCGTAGATAAGCCCCTAGATCTTGTTTTAGCTCTAGTTTATGCATTTTAGCTCCATTTTAGGTGTTCTTTATGTCCACGCGATCGTTGTAATGCGTAGAATAGTTTTAGACTAGTTTAGTGTGCTGTTTTTATGTATTGATGTACTGTTTCTTAGCTTTTGTTAGTGTTTGCTTGTATGCTTATTGTTGTGCATTGTTTTTGGCCATGTGTTCGTGAGTAGACGTTGATCCATCTGAGGAACCCCAGTACCAGTACCCGGAGCAGCCGTCTTCTGACCAGTTGGAGCAGCAGCAGGAGCAGTACGAGGAAGGCAAGTATAACATGAACACCACCTATCACTTTAAATACATTTTCATACTGCATTTTAATACTATATGCCTATAAGGATTTCCTAGCCACTTTATTCCCTTTATATATATCCCTTGGGTTGCATTTTGGTTAGTTGTGCTAGGTGCCGCGCTATAACACACTTGGTCCTTGTTAATTAATTTGATTAATGGTATATGCAACTTAATTCTGAGAGTGGCCCTCTGTGTGGCTTGAGTGGCTCACGTCTCGTTAAAATTGGTTTTGTTAGAAACATGGTTTAGGGGGCCAGCGCGGTGCTTACTGCCTGGTTGGCCACTCTCCATAAGGACCGGTTCATAGAGCGACAACCTGGGACAACAGCGCTACCACAAGACTGGAATGGGACTGTCTTGGCGTAATAATTAGGTCTTTTTGGTTTGGGGTAACTTACCTGCGGGGCAAGGGTGGTAAGCTTCTATGTCCCTCATACTGAGTGGCCTCGTCTGTGGTATTCTTGACGCCCACTAGACCTGCTCCATAGTCGCCGATCCAACCCTCGCGGTTATTCCTTACCAACGAGATTCTTTGTAAAGGCCTCGTAGTGAGTTTGCTAGTCATCTCACCTAAGGAAGTGTGATGAACAACTAGCGTAGCTCACAACTTGTGGGTAAAGATGTGCAACCTCTGCAGAGTGTAAAACTGGTATACTAGCCGTTCTCACGGTTATGAGCAGCCCAGATCCTCCTTTTGATTAGTGGGGTTAACTCCTTCCGACGAGGGGGTGCCTCTCGGGGTTACCTTGGTGGTTGTGGTTTGGTTCTTAGTAGTAACATGATTAATTTTGATTAATTACTATGTAACTGGGTTTAAGGTAATTCATCAACTTGTAGTAATTAGCTTTAATAAAATTTTGCCAAGACTTAAAAGCTAATGCAGTCAGTCAGCCAACCTTAGAGCCTCATAGTTTGTGTTATACTTGTTGAGTACAAGTTGTGTACTCACTCTTGCCTACTCTACTCTTTTTCCTCTTGGGGATACTCTACTGCTGCTCAGTTCCTGCCGACGCGAGGGAGTTCGCTTAGTGCTACCAGGACTACGAGGACTTCTAGGCGTTCGTCTCCCAGTCGACGTCCCTGTGGCGCCCTGCTCAGCTTCGGAGAGTTTTTATCGTATTTGTACTTCGCTTCCGCTGTATCAGACATTTTTGTCATTAATGTGATAAATAACATTCGTATTCACTTTATTATATCTTTTTACGTGATATGTGCTATGATATACTGTTCATTCTATTGTATATACGTGTGACTTGATCCTGGCACGTATATGATTGCTCGGTTTATGTCCTTTTATAAACCGGGTGTTACAAAGATCCTTCACAATAAAAGGTGTCCAATCCACCCCAAGAGCAACCACTCGATGTGGGAGTGCATGATCCTGCGCAAATCCTTCCAGTCGACACCTCCAGACGCTTCTAAGAAGAAGTAGAACAAGGATGATGAAGACGACAAGAAAGACCCTGACGGGTTCCAACAGCAACAAAACGTCGTCAACGTCATATTTGGTGGAGATCCTAGCTTCTCCAAGCGGGCCCAGAAGCTACTACTCAGAGAAATTCTTTTAGTTGAGCCAGCAATTCAGAGACCACTAAAATACAGCGAGGTCCCTATCATCTTCTCCAGGGAGGATCAATAGACCAGCTTCTCTGAACCAGGAAAGTTCCCGCTAGTACTCAATCCAGTCGTCCAATGATCCAAGCTTACTCGAGTACTCATCGACGTCGGAAGTGGGCTCAACTTGATCTTTGCAAGTACACTGGCTAAGATGGGCCTCAACTACATGAGCCTGCTCACTCCAGGCAAGGCCCCATTCTATACCATCGTTTCCGGAAATTCTTCTACACTAATTGGCTCGGTCACCCTTCCGGTCACATTTGGTGCACAACAAAACTTTCGGACAGAGTACATCAAGTTCGAAGTAGCCAACTTCGAATCTTATTACCATGCCATACTGGGAAGACCCATGCTGGCCAAGTTCATGGTAGTACCACATTATGTGTACCTGCTCCTCAAGATGCCGGGCAATACAGGAGTACTTTCCCTGCAAGGAGATCTCCTTAAGTCATTTTATTGCAACAAGGAAGCAATAGATCATGCTGCCACAATTCGAGTTCCTAGCTCCGTCAGCGAAATCATTGTTGCTGCCAATGAACTCTCACTCAACAAAGACTCGATGCCCTCCAAGAAGCCAAGCCAGTCATCGGTTAAGCCAACCGGTGATGTAGGCACCAAAACTATTCAGCTACAAGAGGGAGATGACTCCAAAACCACCATCATCAGAGCTGGCTTGGGCGACAAATAGGAACTCGAGCTCGTCAACTTACTTAGGGTCAACCGAGATGTATTCGCGTGGAAACTAGCGGATATTCCAGGGGTGCCCGAGGAGTTGATCGATCATGCCCTAAAAATCAATTCCAAAGCCACACCAAAGAAGCAGCGGCTATGACGTTTCTCCCTAGACAAGCTAGAAGCCATCAAGAAAGAGCTGGCGAAACTAATCGTAGTAGGGTTCATCAAAGAGGTCAATCATCCTAAATGGTTGGCCAACCCTGTACTCATCGAGAAGAAGAACAACAATGAGTGGAGGATGTGTGTCGACTACTCTGATCTGAACAAGCATTGCCCAAAGGATCCTTTTGGGCTACCCCGCATTGATCAAGTAATCGACTCCACGGCAGGATGCGTCCTATTATCTTTCCTCGACTGCTATTCAGGCTATCATCAGATCGCCATGAAAGAAGAAGACCAAATCAAGACGGCATTCATCACCCCTTATGGGGCATACGCCTACAAGACCATGTCCTTTGGGTTAAAGAACACTGGTGCCACTTACCAGCACGCGATACAGCTGTGCTTTGCCGATCAGCTACATTGCAATGTTGAAGCCTATGTTGACGACGTCGTTGTCAAAACAAAGACCCAGGATCAATTCATCGCTGACCTAGAAGAAACCTTCAATAGTCTCCGAAAGTTCCGCTGGAAACTCAACCCAACCAAGTGTGTCTTCGGCGTACCCTCGGGAAAACTACTCGGATGCATCGTCAGCAACCGAGGAATCGAGGCCAATCCAGAGAAGATCAATGCCATTATGGCCATGGATGCCCCAGCAACCATCAAGGACGTCCAGAAGCTTACAGGCTGCATGGCAGCCTTGAACCGATTCTTGTCCAGGCTTGGTAAACGGGGCCTACCCTTCTTCAAGCTCCTCAAATGACAAGACAAATTTGAGTGGACTACAGAAGCCGCGGAAGCTCTCGAGAATCTCAAGCATCACCTCCAGTCACCTCCAATTCTTACAGCTCCACTACCAGACGAGGAACTACTCTACATCGCTGCGACTACTCATGTAGTCAGTACGACGATAGTAGTCGAACGTCCAGAGGAAGGCCACGCTTACGGCATCCAGAGACCAGTCTACTTCATAAGTGAAGTACTCTCTGAATCAAAGGTTAGATATCCATCAATTCAGAAAGTTTTGTTTGGAATTCTAATAACCTCTAGGAAGCTTCGACATTATTTCGATGAGTACAAGATCTCAGTAATAACTGACTTCCCATTGGCGGATATACTCCACAATCGGGATGCCACCGAACGAATTTCAAATTGGGCAGTTGAACTGGGAGCCTTGGAAATCAACTTCAAGCCAAGAACAACAATCAAGTCACAAGCACTAGTCGACTTCCTAGTTGAGTGGCAGGAAAATCAAATCCCACCATGTCACAACGTCCCAGAGCATTGGGTAATGTACTTTGATGGCTCACTCAAGCTCAACGGAGACGGCGCGGGAGTTCTGTTCATCTCCCCTAAAGGAGAGCAGTTGAAGTATGTGTTCCAAATCATGTTTAAAGTCTCCAACAATGAAGCAGAATACGAGGCACTGTTACACGGGCTTCGTCTAGCAATTTCTCTCGGCATCAAGCGACTACTTGTTTACGGCGATTCTCTACTCGTCGTCCAGCAAGTAAATAAAGAATGGAAAAATAGGACATCAACAAGGACACAATGGACGCATATATTGAAGAAATCAGAAAGCTCGAGAAAAAATTCTCAGGATTGTAAATCCACCACATAGACCATGACAACAAAGTGGGAGCTGATGTCCTATCCAAACTTGGATCTACTCGATTAGCTGTTCCACCTGGAGTCTTTGTTCATGAACTTCACCATCCATCAGTCAAGGTACAAAGCCAACAAGCTACTAACACGGAGGCCCCGGCCACAGTCAGACAAGTGCTGATGATCGAAGAAGACTGGCGGATTCAGTTCATTGACTTCATCAAGGAGTTGAAGCTTCCACCACACGTTGATGCCAAGAGCGCCGTAGCTGCCCGCATTACCAGGTGAAGCAAGGGTTTCGTTCTCGTTGGCGACAACCTATATAAGCACTCTTCCTTCGGCATTCCCATGAAATGTGTTACCCTTGAAGAGGGCAAAGACATCCTCAGGGAGATATATGAAGGAGTCTGCGGCAACCATGACGCATCAAGGACACTAGTCGGCAAGGCCTATAGGTCAGGATTTTTCTGGCCAACGGCCATATCAGATGCAGAAGACCTTGTCAGACGATGTCCTGGCTGCCAATTCTTCGGCAAGAAAATACATGTGCCAGCACACAATCTGATAACAATCCCTCCGTCATGGCCGTTCGCCTGTTGGAGTCTAGACATGATCAGACCCTTAACCGTAGCTCCGGGAGAATTCAATCATGTGCTGGTTGCAGCCGACAAGTTTACCAAGTGGATCGAGTACAAGACCATTGTCAAGATCTCATCAGATAGAGCAGTGGACTTCATCTCTGAAATTAAGCACCGGTTTGGATTTCCCCACACTATCATTACAGATCTCGGTTCTAACTTCACATCGTAGTCTTTCTAAGATTTTTGCGACAATTCCTGCATAGAGGTCAAATATGCTTCAGTGGCTCATCCTCGAACAAATGGTCAAGTGGAACGCATCAATGGCTTAGTACTCGACGGCTTGAAAAAGAGACTCTATGACGCCAACTCTAAGAAAGGTGGCAAGTGGATCCAAGAACTTCCCCATGTGGTCTGGGGGCTGCGAACGCCGCCTAGCAAAGCGACTGGACAATCTCCCTTCTTCCTCACTTATGGGTCAGAGGCTATACTACCTGCGGATATCATGTGGAAATCTCCAAGAGTATAGGCCTATCAAGAAGGAGAAGCAGATGAAGCTCGACAATTCAAGTTGGATTCAGTTGAAGAAGCCAAGATCAATGCTTTGACCCAATCGGTTAGATATCTTCAAGGAGTCAGACGCTATCATGATCGCAATGTCCAGCAAAGGTCTTTCAGTATAGGAGATCTAGTCCTACGAAGGATTCAAGATGAAACGGGATTGCATAAGTTAAATTCCAGATGGGAGGGACCTTTCATCGTATCTAAGGTTACAAGACCCGGATCATATAGAATTACCGATGCAGACGGTAATGAGGTGCCCAATTCCTGGAACATCGAGTACTTTCGTAGATTTTATCCTTGATCCAAGCTACATGGTGATGTCAGTTGATCTCTTTAATAAAATCATGGGCAACCATTCGACTACATTAAAGGCAGTTTTCAACCTGGCGGCATCATATTGGACCATTCTCTGATAGGTTTTTCCAACTAGGGTAATCTCCACAGATTCATACCGACCTGGATAACCTGACCAGGATAGCTTACACAGTCTTCCCATTGGGATAACTATACAAGACACATCCTTGTCCTCAATATAAGGACACAACCTTCTCGCTAGCTCGAGAAGGTCTATGGATACCTTTACTAGTTTGTCCAACTTAGTTAACTCGATGGAGTTCATCCTAATAGGTCAACTATAAGGAACTCCAGCCTTGTGTTAAAGGCAAAACTACTCGCTTGCTCGAGTATGTTATGGATACTACTAAAATTTGTTCTACTAGGATTAGGCCGACAAGAAAATCGCCGAAACAACTTGTTGGCATTCCTTAACGTCATCACTAGGAACGGGTAAAGTCCATAGCAACGCTGCCAAGAAATGTCGGTGATGGTATGTGTTAACATTTACAGAAAGGATCCGAAGTGCACGGATATACTGTTGTAGCATTTCACCCAGAAGTATTCAAGGTATCGCTATTTATATTTTCCCAAGGGATGGCATGGAGTGAAAATGTGTTTACTAGATACAAAAGCATGACAGTATGAAATAAGTTGTAGCCTACAGATCATACAGGAGTAAGTTATGTTAAATGGATAAATAGGGTAATGTGACACACACATATCAGCCATCTCTCAAGATAAAGAACAAATGAATACACCTAAGGTTATTGGGAGCGTAGGCATATAACATGAGTCCAAGTACACTATTCATACATAAGCAAGGGTTGTGTTAGTCACATGCTTAGAGCTGCAGGTGCCGGAAACTAGGGATACCGGAGAGAATGTCCCACACTGGAGTACATCCAGTTCCGTTACATCTTTGCATGAACTCTTACACGGTACACGAACGTTAGGGACTACACTAACCACGAAGGAGCTTCGTGGCGGACCAAACGGAGCTATCACCACCCGCGGTCTACCCCAGTCAAGATGTGGAGCACCGTCATATCCGAAGGATCCTGTATACCCGGGCACCACGTTTGTGTATGAGGTCACTACCCTAGCGCCTCCGGGTCGCCACCCTTCGGATGGACAAGTAAGACACTATGGCAAGCCCGAAAGCACAACGAACCGACATCCTTACCCGAATCATCTGGTCTAAGTAAGCAACCAAGATAACTTATGAATAAATAGAACATGGTAGGACAAGCTATCAAGATAGCTAATCAACCATGAATGAACTCTGTATAAAAAGCGTAACAACAGTCGGAATACATAGCCATACCCAGAGGTCGAGGAATGCTCAACGACCTCCAAGACGACTGGATTCACTAAAGAGATGAAGTACTAGCCAAGCTCCACTACCCTAAGGAGTACAAGTCACAAAAAGTGTGATGGAGAGAGGCTTCAAGAGTTGTGTGTTGGGTGAGAAGGGGAGGGCCCCTTTTATAGCTCTTGAGGTCGGTTCCCGCCATCTCCCCATAGAGAAACATTTGCAACTGATGTTGGGAGGATAAGATCGAATCTCCTGTCAAAATGCACTAGGATGCATTGCAGGGCAGGTTCGGCTGACCCCCCTTGTGTCGCCTCTGGTCACCGCCTTTGGCCGGGGCACTGGCAGGTGGGTCCTCTGCCCTGTAGGATATGTTTCCTATTTTTTGCGTCGGTTTGTTCTGACATGTGGGCCTTCTCTTGGATGTGTGATGCTGGATGCGATCTTCTATGGTTTTTGCTGCATCTTCTTCGTGTTTTTGTCTTATTCTGGACTTGTACTCCTGAAATGGTAAAATCTCCAAAACAATTGTGGAGATAGGTTAGTGTTACAAATATGCAAGTAAGAGGTATGATTTTCCTTCTTTTGTGAGTATAGTTGACGGTCGGATTTCGCACTTAAGGATCATCAACAACACCCCCAAGCTAGCCTTTTGCTCGTCCCGAGCAAAGTTTGGCTCATGTTTATGTTGATCAGGAGTTGCTACAATGTTGAATTCCCAACTTATACCTTAGGCACAACCGAGTGCTCTTACCCTGATTTTGAATAAGTTGGCCTTGATCTTACCTCTTACTTTACTTCTATGGGGCTTATAGCTTCACCTCATCTTTGGCGGTTGAGAGTCAGAATGACATCATAGAGTGCTCATATTTCTTTTTCCTTAGTTCAACCGTCAATCCGGAGATTTGTAAAGTTTTTTTTCAAAACAAATTTATAAAGTTCCTCGGATGATCCCTTGGAATGCTCAGTGTGTATGATTCCTCACCAAGGCTTTTTACTGTGCCTTTCTTCCTCATCCTATCTCTAATGGCTTTGTTTTGTGGAGCTATAGGTATGGAGGAGTTGAAGGCATACTTGCTTCTCATATTTTGCTGAGTCAAAGACCGGATCCAAAGGAGAAATAAGTCATAAACCTTGATCAAGATGTGCAAGTGTGTGGATATTTTTGGTGGATGGTGTATGAACTCTTTTATATGAACCATCTCCCTTTTTCTTTCTTCTCCTTGGATAGGGGCTATCTTTTTCTCTTCTCTTTTTTTTGACATACCTAAGCATGTGGCATACCTTCTTTGGGTATGCATCTTTTATTCTCTCTTTTTTTTGACATGGCGAAGCATGTGACATAACTTCTTTGGGTATGCATCTTTTATTTCTTTTTGCATAGCCCCATAACCTTGATATACTTTCTTAATGAGAGAGATGTCATATAGTGACATGGAGTTTTTATTTTGTGGATGGATGAGTGGAGTGCTTGCTTATTTCTAGTGTAGAAGCATTGTCAGACCCGGGGCAGCGGGACTGCTTATAGGCATAGAATATTCTAGAGTAAGGGATAGCTCATGGATGTACCTTACCTCTCCTGTAACTACCCGAATAGGCGTAGAACTAGCTGAAGTACAAAGGAAACTACCCGATCTTGTTGTATTAGGACTCCAACTGTACTCGGTTAGGACTTTCCATGTAACCCTGTCCCCCCGGATATATAAGGGCGGGCAGGGACCCCCCTCCAAACAATCATCAAGATCTAAGGCAATACAAACAACCACACATGACGTAGGGTATTACGCAACTTGCGGCCCGAACCTGTCTAAATCTTAGTGTTCCTTGCACCATCGAGTTCCAGAGCAGTCGATCCCTACCTACAAACCTTACTGCTAAGGGTATCCCTGAGCAGGCTTGGCGGTAAACACCGACAGCTAGCGCACCAGGTAGGGGATTCGGCGAGTTCATCGGTGAATTCGATGGGTGGATCAAGCAACGCCAACAACATGCCCATGGGCACAACCCTCGTTTTCGGTTCCTGGGCATGCACGGCTGACGGATCGGGCAGCTTCTCCAACCACCTTGTCACGCCCAACTCGCCTAAACCGAAAATCACTCTCCAACCCGATGACATCTGCGAAATTTCAGATCTCGACGGGAAAAGAGCTCTACTCAAGCTCGATTCGGACAACGCAGAAAATGTGTCAACTTCAACTCAAACTCTCGGGTCAGTTGAGTTCCATATAAATTCTGACTCTGAAAAACCTCACCTTTCCGAAACTCTCAGAAAATACGTGGCTTATCTCAAGTCAATCAAACGCCCAAAGATCGACAACTCGGAACTACTCGATGGAGTAGACCGAGTTTCACGATCGATAAAGGGATGCATCAAACTTGCAGAATCTACCCTTGGCTCATCTATACCACAGCAGAACCTAGAAGTACTGAACCCACCACAGGAACGGTAGGGTGATGTACTCTCAGGGATCGGTCGAGTAGAATCTAAGCTTGCCGACTGCATTAATATGGCGCAAGGTAGTCTGCAAAACACGAAGCAGAAATCGGGAGGAGGAATCTGCGGGGGATCTGGTAAGACAAACCCCCGGCTTGTTCGGATGGGACCATCTATCTCTAGGAAACCTCAGAACCCTTCACCGAAACCTGCTCACAGTCAGATTCCTAAAACAACGGACACCTCCAAGTCCTCTTTCGATTAGGACTTTGATCAGTTCATGAACAGTCTCGACAACTTTGAACCATTTGACGATCTCGAAAACTGGTTAGATAACGTCGACTTGTTCATGGATGCTAGGGCCAATCCACCCCAACACGCTGACGCCCTTTGGGAACTGGCCAAACTCAAAAATGGAAAAGCCAAAGCTCCAGAACAATCCAGCAAGTCGATTGTCGACAAGCCTTGGATTAAGGAGCGTGAAGGACTGACTCCCACGCAATTATGGCTGCATTGGATGAACGAGAACGCCCTCCGCGTAGAGATGGGCATTCCGCTTCTTGCTCACCCAAAGCACACATATTTCAAAATCGGTGGACTAACCGATTCCGACTCCGAGTACTCTTCCAACTCAGAGGATGAGCTGGATGACCTAATCCAGTACAGCAAACAAGTCGAGTCCAACTCGGCTAGGAATTCCAAGTCCGATCAGGACTCCCTCCCAAACTTGGTCATATATGCAATGCCGCAAGGACAGACAGTGCGCCTGAAGGAGACACAATATCCTAACGCCTCCGGCTCACAGCCAACGGATCTACCCTTCTAGCAAAGCACTCCGCTAGACCCGTCCTCAAGCAAACAAGACCAAGAAGTTCAAGATCTTTTGTATGAAATCCTCATGGTTCGCATCTCCGAGGTCCAGGAACCCAAGGACGACTCCACGGAGCGTCTCAATCTCGACGACTACAATTCTGATGATTTCGACGAGTATCTTTCCGACAACATGGAAACTACTCCCCCCACGATCACAGAAGCCCAAGCTACTATCAAGGAAGATCGGCCTACACCGCCTCCAGCAGTGACAGTCACCGTACAACTGGAAGAGCAGCACCCAGCAGAAGATCTTTATGAGCGTCGTTGTCTACTTAACCAGAAGAGGGCATTCAGGCACCAACGTCTCGCCAACAGCCAGCAGGAATAGCAAGGCAACAACTATGACTTCTCCAACTGCGACCTCCGCAATGTGATTAACATTGGTCGTGATGCACGCAACGTCATCATCTCAAGGAGAAAGGAGCGTGAGGAAATAGAGGCGTACAGCCCTTCTTCCAACTACCGCATCCCAGCAAAGGCTTCCGCAGCCTTCAAGAAGTATAAGCCGGCAAGTACCCGTCCCCAGGGTAAACCGCGCACCCAACATGATGGAGAAACATCTCAAGGCGGAGACAAGATCAACAAGATGCTCCTACGCAAGTGCTTCATGCACCCTAAGAGCTCCCATACGATCTTCGAGTGCAATTCACTCCGCAAGGCCCTTGGGGCACCACTCCTAAAGGAGACCTTACCAATAATCTAGCCGACTGATGTATTGACTAGTTTTACCCTCGAATAATTTTATTCAGTCATGTAAATAATTGCTCACGTCTAGCCGGCAAGGGGTAGGTCTTAAGAGTCAGAGTCTGTCATTTTACAATTACTGTAATTTCGACAAATCCAAAATAATAGTTGATTTCCTTCGTAAATTGACTACTTGGCTCTCGCTCATATGGCAAATACCCCATCATAAAAACACTACTCTTACAACTGCGCTCAGCACTGGAGCAACAATCGAGTAGTTTTTACGGTTTACCCCGAGTATTCTTACGACATTTTCGTCTTGGATAACCCGACGGGGTTCATACCTAGCAGACTTATCCTAAGAATTACTCTAGTCCTTGGTTAAGGACACCGTACTCGTTGGCTCGAGTAGGTTTTGGATATCCCTTCGGCATTTTTGTCTTGGATAACCCGACGAGGCTCATACCTAACAAACTTGCCTTAAGGATTACTCCAGTCCTTGGTTAAGGACACCCTACTCGCTGGCTCGAGTAGGCTTTGGATATCCTTTCGACATTTTCGTCTTGGATAACCCGACGGGATTCATACCTAACAGACTTGTCTTAAGGATTACTCCAGTCCTTGATTAGGACACCCTACTCGCTAGCTCGAGTAGGTTTTGGATATCCCTTCGGCATTTTCGTCTTGGATAACCCGACGGGGATCATACCTGACAGACTTGCCTTAAGGATTACTCCAGTCCTTGGTTAAGGACACCCTACTCACTGGCTTGAGTAGGCTTTGGATATGCTTTCGACATTTTCATCTTGGATAACCCGACGGTGTTCATACCTAACAGACTTGTCTTAAGGATTACTCCAGTCCTTGAGTAGGACACCCTACTCGCTGGTTCGAGTAAGTTTTGGATACTCTTCCGACATTTTCGTCTTGGATAACCCGATGGGGTTCATACCTAACAGACTTGTCCCAAGAGTTACTCCAGTCCTTGGTTAGGGCACCCTACTCGCTGGCTCGAGTAGGTTTTGGATGTTTTTTTTTTGACATTTTCATCTTGGGTAATCTGACGAGGTTCACCCTAACAGACTTGTCGTCTAAACTACTCCAGTCCTTTGGTAGGACACCTTACTCGCCTTGCTCGAGTAAGTTTTGGATATTTCTAAAATATTTATGTCTTGGTTAACTAGACGGAGTTCATCCTAACAGTTCTATTCAAGAAATCAATCCAGTCCTGGTATAAGACATGCTACTCGTTGGATCGAGTAATCTGGGATATTTTCATAAAAAGTTGTATGCTACCTGGATGACCAAGCGGGGTCTATCCTAACTGGTCAACTGTGAAAATCCCTCAAGGAGCACGAATAAGTTCTTGATACTCTAAAATAAGTGGACACGAGTCTCCTGCTTGCTTAGACTACCAAGGAAGTTTTCAACTACGGAACCCCTTTTGCCTCGAGTACTTAACGGGTGTTACTCGCTTGCTTGAGATACAAAAAGAGTTCTATTTTCCTTAGTACTCTGAGTAGTTGTCGAGAGTCTCCTGTTCACCTATTTATCAAATTACATCCTAAGCTCCTAACTCTTCAAGTAGTCGATAAGAGTTTCCCCTCATTTAATCGGACAATCGAGTCCATAAGAGCACCGCTCTAATGAAGCATTTCTTTTCACAAAGAAATTTGGACCAAGCTACAACTTAAAATATACTATCACGAAGTTCTTTTCCCACTTAGTTAATCCTGCGGGATTCAATCCTAACCGGTCAGCACTAGAGTTCTGATCAGAACCTCATAACTCGATCCTACTCGAGAATGCTTTGCCTCTTAAGGCACCTACAGATACAATTCTTCGTATCTACTATCACGACTGAGTAGGCGCGATGCCGCCAAAACTCAGGATATTCGAGTGTAATTACTCGACACATCAAAGGATTCCTCAATCCTACCATAAAATAAGTACTTGATATTACACAAATATTCAACATTTGTTCGAAAGTACTTGCGGCCTACACGCCAACTCAAACAGGATCGACAAGTTCAAGGGGACTCGGGCTTGTTCAGGGACTACTATCTGGTTGGCAACCACAGAAGTTTCCTCCAAATACCGACTGAATTGTTCTTTAGTACAATCAGCTTTGGCGCCCTTCCCAAGTGCATCAAGACATGTGCTTGGCCAGTTAGATTTCACCAACCCGAGTACATGTCCCACGTACTGTTGGGTAGTTGCAGAGACAAACCTTTCAAAGGCCTCGTGTAATTTTCGTAGCTTCCCCGCCAACGTGAGCGGTCTGTCCTCATTCACCTCTGGGATCTCCATAATCTCAGCAATTTCTTGGGCAGCATCCCTCACACTCCTCAGCTCCACAAGTTCCTGCTGCATCGAGTCTCGAGATGCTATCAGGTCCTTGAGTTGCTGAAGAACTGTCACGGCCTCCCGATCAGAGTCCTCCTTGATCCTCTTGAGCTTCTCTATTTCATCTGCGTTTCGGTATATAAAAATCTTTAGATCCAGTACCAAGCTTTCCTCAATCTTTAAAGATTTGGTACAAGCTGTGTACTCGAATCAAAGGAAAACCTTATAAACACCGGGCAGAACAACCAGTCGACTGCATCATGTATGCTAAAGACTAACCTTTCTTGGCCTTGGAGAGCTTCTTAAGCCCCTCCAGGAGGGCAGCCTTCTCGGACGAGAGCGTTTTTACCCGCTCCTTCAGAGCATTCAGCTCTGTATCACCCTGGGCTGGACCACCCTCCTGCCCCAATACCTCCTACCAAAAAGCACAAAAAGATCAGTATACATTACTCAATCTATATGCAAGTACTCAAAATATTCGATTACTTACCCCCAACAGTTTGAACGCAAGCTTCAATTTCTCTTGCGGCAAGACACTTCCCGATGAGATCTGGGAAGTACTCGCTCGCACCTCAGAGACCGCCTTCTCTAGCTTATCCTCGATCCTCGCTGCAGTATTCCCAGTAACTTGGGAATCTAGAGGACAAATGGATTAGGAAAAGTCCATTTTTGACCCCTCAACTCTTCGCAAAGTCCAACTTTAACCCCCAACTATGAAACCGGGCACAACAGACATCCCAACTTCTAATACCATGCAACTTTGGCACTTGTGCTCGTTTTAGGTGGTTTCGTGCTGACGTGGAGTGGGTTTGACCCACCACGCTGGCATTGACCCGCCACACTGGCTCTCCCCTTCTCTCTCCCGTCACTTTCCCTTTCTTCTTCCCCATCTCCAACCAACCCACACCCCCTCCGGCCGTCGCATTGCGCCTGTGGCCGGTGCTGCCCCTGCTGCCGTTTGCCAGGCACGCGGCCACGACGACGACCGACGGTGGTGTGATGCAATTCCTGAAAGAGCATCTAGGCCCTAGTGGGTTTTGGAGCATTGATTGACAGCACGATTAAAGGACTAACTTGTTTGCATGAGATTATGAACATGTATTTAATTATGAAATATGTATTAAAAGAGATGGCTCAAGTGTTGCAAGCAAGCGTGTTTATCCCATTGGTATAATGTGTATGTGACAAGCAAAACAAGAAAAGAAAAAATAGAGCAAAGTATTCATGATTGATATAAAGGCTCTAATATTTGCGAAGGCTTGTTTCGATCTATGATGGGATTCAAAGTGACAAGTAAAGATTTTGTGAATGAGATGTGATATGCTTATGCATAGTCTCAAATATAGAAGATCTTGTCACATGTGATAAATGGATGTTAACTTAAGAAGCAAGCAAGCAAGGCAAAAGAGAATGAGACATGAGTTGATACATATATGATGTCTCAAATTGGAAGGCTTGCATATAAGATTGAATTGAGAATTTGAAGATTTCATGCATGACACAAAACAATATAAGTTCAAGATGGATGGCTAGGATAAAGGTAGAGGACCGAGAGGCATGTTTCAAGAGGCTACGCAAGCGACAGCTTGGGGGGAGCAAAGAAACCGATATGGGTCAAAGGCAGGAGATCCTAGAGTCATGGAGAGCTCTATGTTGAAGAGTGTCATTATTCAAGAAAAGAAGGTGACTTGTGAATCAAAGTGGATTTCATTCCTATGCAATTCAGAGATTCAAAGTCACTAGCTCAAAGCGGGTATGCTCAAAAGAAAGAAGATGTTGATGTCCTCACGGTATTGATCGAAGAAAAGTCGACATGATCATATTATGAAGAAGCTCAAGTAATCGTGGAAATTGTATATTTTATTTGTGCACTTGAGTATAGGTATGCCGTACTATCAAGAGGGATGCAACATCAGTAGGTTTAGACAATACCAAAAGTGCTCAAACCAGTCCCTAGAGAGTTTAGCCTAAGAAGTAAGAGCTAACTGCAGAAAACAGAGAGGGACCGGTCTGACCGGTCCAAGGGACCGGTCTGACTGGTCTGAGCAGGGTGAGCCTCCAACGGCTAGTTTTCAAAACATACCGGTCTGACCGGTCTAGGGGACCGGTCTGACCGGTCTAACACTGACAGGGCAACGACTAGTTTTGTGAGAAGGGGTATTTATACCCCATGACTTCACCCATTCGTGGGTGCTGATGCTAGAACATTTCAGAACATCTTGAGAGCCTTGTGTGCACTTGGAGAGTCCTCCCCAACCTCTCTTTGTGAGAGTTGCTTGATTCAAGGTGAATCTTTAAGTTGGGTTGAGTGAATCCATTCCTTGAAAACCATTTGAGCAAGAGAGAAACATCCCGAGCTTTGAGCACTTGAGGTTGCATCGGCCAACTCGATTGAAGCATTTGTTACTATTGGAGCATCGGCTCCTAAACGGCTAGGCGTCGCCGGCTAGCTCCCAAGGTTGTGGTGAGCAGCGGCAAGTTTGTTGCGGCTTCGATCGTGTGTCAAGAGGGCGCATGGTCATATAGTGGAGAAGAGGAGATAGCTTGACCTTGGGGTCACTACGAGCTTCCTCAACGGAGAGTAGGATTCATACGTGGGTGCACGGGGTGAATCCGAACTTCGGTCAAACAAATCACCGTGTCTTCATTGCATCATCTCTATTTCGGTTTGATTTACTTACCTTGCATTCATAGTTTTGAGTTTGAATTGTGCTTCCGCTCGATCTTCTTGGGTGTGCTCTACTTGTGTGTAGGGGCTTATTTATATTGTTAGAAATACTCTGTAAGACACATATCCCAAGTATCTTATAGGTTCAAGCTCGAGAGGGGACTTGTTCCTGTTGATTGGGCTGTCTGCCTGCATAGACCGGTCTGACCGGTCTGGTAGACCGGTCTGACCGGTCCAGGCAGTCCCAGCAGGGATTAAACGCCAAATTTTGAAGAAAAGCCTATTCACCCCCCCCCCTCTAGGCTACGACATCGCGTGATCAAGATCCTTTCAATTGGTATCAGAGCTTTGGTCTCCGGATTGAAGCCTCACCGCTTGGAGAATCACCATGTCGACATTTTGCGAGGTACCGTTTGAGCCCCTTGGTATAAATGGCTCAAACTATATTTCTTGGTCAGCTCATATTCATAATATGTTAAGGAACATGGGTCCTTCTTTTGAGCAAGCCATAAAGACTAGCATTCTACCTAAAGGATTTAAAAATTTGTCAAATGAAGAAAAGGAATGCCTGTTGTGTAATCGTCGTGTAATTGACCTCTTGTTTGAAAGCATGGACAAAGATTTTGCAGATTCTATACAAGAGGAGAAGAAATTTGCAAAGATATGTCTTGATGCATATAGTCTTTGGAAACTTCTAGAGGCAATATGCGAAGAAGATAGTAACGACGAAGATCAAGAAGAAAATGAAGGGTCACTAGAGGAGTATATTACTTCAGAGAATCATACTCATCCTCTTGTGGTTTCGTTCGATGATCAAGGAAGAAAAGGAGCAAAGTCTACTGGTTCCCTGTTGGAACCGGTCAGACCGGTCTGTGTGACTAGTCAGACCGGTCTGACCAGGGGACAGCGCAATGAGAGCAAAAAGTGCTCCCGACGGCGATCAAGGCAAGCAAGAGCTTCATATGAGTCAACATCTTCAAGTGATGTTGATCACAAGTGCTTGACAGCCGAAATCAAGAAAGGAGATAACTAAGGAGTTGAGCAAGCAATGAAATTCAAAGAAGAGCTTGACAAGCTCAAGATCATCTATGCCACCTTGGTAAGAAAATCAGAGAATTTATCTACTAACTCCTTGTGTCGGATTGACTCTTTAGAGAAGGAGAATCAAGTGCTCAAGGCAAGGTTGGAGAAGCTCACTAGTGAGCATGTGGCTTTGCAAGGAACTCATATGGAGCTTGAAAAATCCTATGAGATGCTTGTGAACTCACATGTCTCACTTGAAGTGGCTCATGAGGTTATGGCTACAACGGTAAAATCCTATGAACCTCTATTCCACACTTGCACATGCTCACAAGTTCAATTTGACTTGACTTGCACTAAACCATGTTTTTCTCAAGCAAGCCAATCTAGTATTGAGCAAGTATTTGTAGAATCTTGTGATGACTTCATTGCACAAGAAAATGAAGAACTTATGCATGAAGTAAAAAGACTCAAAGACCAAGTGATTAAGTTGAAGGGCAAGAAGAAAGTGAGACCTCCTCAAGATAACCGCGACTCCGTGGTGAAGAAGCTTGAGAAGGGTTCAAACATCACTAGATCAACTCTTCAACAAGATCAAAAGAGTATCAAGCACAAGATTTCAAGAAAGAAGTCTCTAGGACACATCAAGTGCTATAAATGCCTAGAGAAAGGGCATTATGCAAGAAATTGTCAAATCAAGCCCGATGAGGAAGAGCGACTTTCAAGAAGTCAAAGAAAGCTTCTGAAAAATAGAGTGTGCTTTGGATGCAGGAAAAAGGGGCATGTGACCCACTGCTGTCCTCAGCAGTTCAGGTCTGACCAAACCGGTCAGACCGGTAACTTCCGACCGGTCAGACCGGTCTAGGCCAGAGCTGCTGCAGGACCTGTCAAGAAGCCCACAAAGCCCACTCTTCCACTCAAGAAGACTTGTGATGCTCAGAAGTATAATAATAAAGTCAAGAGCACCTTCGTCAATCTTAAGCACCGAATTTGCTACACTTGTCGAGCAAAAGGGCATATGAGCAAGGATTGCCGAAACGGTAATTTGCTTAACACAAAACTTGTTCAATATGATATTGCTAAGCTTGGGAAGGACAAGATGAATACTCATGCTACTAAGGTGATCAAATCACCCAATGTTAGCATAAGAGCTATTTGTGTCCCCAAGTCTATTGTGGCTAACGTTGCAGGGCCCAACGAGTATTGGGCACCAAAGAAAGCTTAAGAGGTTGCAGGTACATGGAGATGCATTGAAGAGCTTGGTTCTTTGAAGTTTATTGTGTATTCATGTCATTGACCAAGTTTAAGGAATAATCTTGCAAATCTTCATCCAATGCTATCTCGGTAACTCGTTTTTAATTTCAAATTACATTAGTCACTTAACTCTTGGTGAGTACTAGTGTGTCACTTGTGTTGAGTTTGGGACATTCTAAACAAGTGACTAAACCATTTTCCTTTGAGTTACTCCCCATTTGCCATGAGATGCGTTTAATGGCTCTTGTGTAGAGCAATGTCTTGTTTTAGTGCAGGTAAGCAAATATATCTAGTAGATATTCATTGAAGAAAGACATGAACAAATTGAAGGTTACTGCAGTTTGACTGGTGTGACCGGTCTGACCGGTCCATCAGATCGGTCTGACCGGTCTAGACCAGAAAACTGTAGCAAACTGAAGAAACGAGAAAGAAGCTATATGCAAAAAGGGTCCCTCTCAGTGCATATGCTTTATAGGCATCTCTTGGGGTCATGTACTTCAGGCAGTAAGAGAATCTAGCACAATTTCAATTAAATATCTTTTTATGTGCTTTACGACCAACTTGTTAAAGTAGTCTCTCCTAGTCTCTTAATATGGATAAAGTGCATATAAAAGAAATTCAAAACTCTTATGCACTTATTTAGGGGGAGATCACTTTACAATTGTGTCTTTGGGACTAACATTTTTCTAGAGTGAATGTGTAGTCTCTTATAGTGTTGATTATGCTCATTATGGATCCATTATAAGTTAATATGAGTTTATTCATCAATTGGATCAAATATTGATTGACAAAGCATAATCATGAAGTACTTGTGCTACATTGCACACTATTTCTCATCTATGAGAACTAGTGATTATTTCTAAAAGTTTAAGCACAAGTTTAAGTGGCTAAGAGGCAAAGGTATGTTTTCTACTCAATTATGCTTTACCTTTGAGCAACTAGGCCACGTATTAATGCTAGTGTGTGCATTTGTATGCATCAAGCTCAAGAAATCTTGTCACCTAGATATTTAGCTAAAACCTTGCTAATTGTGACTAAGTGTCAATCTTGTGTAAAAAATTTTTTTGAGTAAGGTTTGTGCTAAGCTCTCTAGTGTGGTGATAGCTTGACTTGTAGCATGCTATGAGTGTTATAGGATAGATGTTTTTCGAAAACTCAACTAGCATGATAGGTTGTGTGTCAAATTTGAAAATATTTGGATCTTGGTCTTTGTGACCGTATCAATCTACTTGTGACTATAGTTCTCGTTGATTGCTTGGTGGCTAGTCACAAGTAGTGAGATTTTCTCAAGTCCATAGATCTTTATCCTAAACACTTATCTCATCCAAGGACCGGTTATATTTGGAAAATCTTATCTCCTTGAGAAGTAACAAAGAGCCATCACTCGGAGAAACATTTCTCATCAAAATTCTCTTCATCTAGTTCTCTTCTATCCATTTATTCCATGGTTAGCACATAAAGTCAGAAAAGTATGAATATGTGGAGAATGCTTAACCATTTGATCAAGGAATTATTGTTCTAAGACTTTTTCATGGTCAACTCCTGGATTCTCTGGATATTTGCCCGGATACTCTGGGCTACACCCGGATACTCCGGAGATTCACCCGGATAGTTTGGAAGGCAACATTTTTCTGGCACTTCAGGTGCAACCAGTCTGACCGGTCCAACCCGGTAACTTCCTTTTACCCCCTCCACGGGGTAAAATAGTCAAAATCTCTCACTTTTCACCACTATGCCACCGACCTCTCCTCTCTTCTGGTTCACCCGTGCGCCGTCCCTCCTCCACTCTCCTCTCCATCTTCATCCATTGGAGATTTGGAGTTCTAGCCCTTGTTTTGGTTGCTTCATCACATGCTTTGGGGCTAGAAGGGGGAAATCAATCAGTGGTGAAGCTGGTTTTGAAGTTCCTCACGAGTTCATCTCTCTTCCAAGGTATCACATGTTTCCCTCGCCCGATCTCTTAGCTTAAAGCATATATTTTCAATCCCTTTGGTCCAGTAGGTTCTGATGGGCCTAGGAACCATCTCCTAAGAGATTGAGAAGTTTCATTGATGGCATTGGTCGGAATCGTAATCTAGGGCTCGGGTGGCGGTCCGACCGGTCTGACCGGTCCGCCCGAGCAGTCAGACCGGTCGGTCTGGCCAGAACCCAAAACCCTCAGCCTTAAACCATTTCTTGATCCTATATACTGCTAGATGTTTTTCACTTATTAAACTTCCTGTCTAGCAATTTTTTGTTCTAAAACCATCATCAAATCCGAGCTCTTGTCCATTTCCTGTCAGGGACCGGTTTGACCGGTCCATCAAACTGGTCTGACCGGTCTGTGACTGACAGAACCCAGTTTCGAGTTTTCTAGTGTAGTTCAAATACTTCCTATCCAGATCTTGTGGGTTACTTCTCATGATCGAATTTCAGCAAAATATTTCTCTATCTCAGGTTGGAAATCATGTATAAGAGAAACCGTGAGAAGAGGAGCAAACTCAATGATGAGAATTCAAATGAAGAGTTGGGTTTTGTATGTCGTTGCACCGAGGTGCAAAGGTACCAAGGACAACTTGTCCTAAAATCTAACCCCAAAATTCATGGCGATTAAAACCGCGACAAGCTTGTTCAAGGGAAATTGGCCAACACTTGTTGAAATCAAGGTGGCCAGCAAAAGTTTTCCAAGAAAGAAGATACTCATTCCTGAAAAGTCAAAAGTAAACCCCATTTTCCACCTCCAGAAGAGTGCAAAGGAATTCGATGGTGAGGAGTCAAAGAACCATACTCCTTAACGGGCACAAAGTTGTCCCATCCAATTGCATGCCAAACATTAGCGAAGTCTTCATCCATACCTGTTTTGGCAGGAGTTTCGGATTGAAGGCTCGAGTGTGGGCGAAGCTTCAGTTCTTAAGGATGGCATAGCCTTGTCGTTCACGATCATCTCGCAAGTCGAGGTAGGGTGCGTCATTTTCATCAATTTCTATGGCCTCGGCTTGCGGTTTGGCTTGCACTCTGTCGTGTTGTTCTTGTTCTTCCTCATAGTCCATCGTGATTGGGCTTGGCATAGGTTCGGGAGTGTGGCGAGAGCTTGAGCTAACCAGTGAGTGGGATGAGCTTCCACCCGTCATCTTCTTGAGTGCACCGGAGACCTTCCCCCCTATGCCTTTCATGTTTGGACAAGAATGAACACGTATAACTTGAAACGGGTTATGTTAGCGAAACCGAAATGAAAGTTCTTACCCGATAGTTGTTTCTCCACGTATATGGACTCTCTTGCAGCAAAGAAATAAGAGAGAGAGGTTTCATAAAATAAATTTTGAGCACCAAAGCAATGAAATCCCGAGAGCAAAGTTTGAGAGAGTGTGAGAGGGAGTGACTGAATGAGAGTTGAGTGTGTGAGATCACCACCCACCCTTCGGCCTCTATTTAAAGAGCAAATGGCCGAGCACCTTGGGGACGCGCCGAGCACAACGGCTAGGAGCCGTTGGCAAAAGCCAACAAGCTGAAATGGTCAGGTGGGGTCGGCCGACCCCATGGGTCGCCCGACCCCCTGTGGACCCACTGGCTGGCAGCTAGGGTCTAGGTGCTCCCCAACGGCTCTTTGTTTTGAATGCCCTGGTGCCGAGTTCAACCTTGCTTCGAAAGATGTTCAAAAATATTTTTCAAAGGACTTTGATGCTCAGAAATATTTTTGGCTTTTTTATAAAAGCAAAAAAAGTGCTAGAAGAATTCCAGCATGCAAGTGTGGTTTGAAAAATTCAAACATGTAGGGGGAGAAATTCCAATTCGAGAACAGCAAGTTTTGTAAAAAAATTAAATATGAGATATGTACCAATTTACCTTCGAGAAGGGCTCATCGTTTTGATTCTGACGAGCGGCACCTTTCTCCTACGTGACTTACCATTTATCGTCTCGTCCGGGAGAAGTTGACAAAGACGCGCTCTCCACCTTAAGCCACACCTTCTTAATTCTCGTCTTTTTGGACTGTGTGGTTGAAGGTTCTTCTGGCTGGGGTTCTGGTGAACCTCGAAACGTTGCTCTTTCTTGTACAGAAATTTGAAAAATATGTTGTCGACCCCGATGCGGAATCGGATTTCTCCTGTTCCAACATCAATCCTTGCCCTGACGTCTCTCAGGAAGGGTCATCCAAGAATGAGCTCTATGCCCAGGCCCCCCTCCATGTTGATGGGGACGTGGGTTCCTGATCTTCCGTCAGGTTCTGGATAACTCTCGTTGTAGGCGGAGCGCAACACACCGATCCGGCTTCAGATCCTAAGACCTGAATCCAGCAATCTTAGCACCACAACTCCTCTGGTTATCAACCGTGTCACAACCCGGTTGACCTCGCCAAGAAGGCTAATCCCTACAAGCACAATGAAGAACACAAGCAAGAACTCGAAAGAATGCAGCTCAATTGAAGTGACTCTGCATATGAATGATTAATCTCACAAGTTGGGGTTTCACAAACCGATGAACGGCGACAACTATTCTTGATAGAGTGAATCTAAGCAAAACCCAAAGTCTAATGATGGTGGAGGTGGTGGCTAATAAAGGGTTTAGTTCATGCAAGACATCCCCTGGTCGCACCCCTAATGGGCTCAACTTGATACATGGCCCAAAGACCGAAAACCGGTGATGCAACACCAAGACAGATTCTGGACGTTATCTTGTTTCGACGATTTCCGTCGACTCCGGATGAATTTGGGTTTGAGACTGGTTCCATTGGAAGCGACCTGAAATTATCTTTCCAGCCATATCAAATGTGTCCAAATCTGACTCTGTGTGCGACCTGGGCGTCCATTTTAATGCGGGCTGTTCCTGGAGTCCGAAACAGACTCGAACTTGACACGGATTGGGCCTCCAACTCGACTTTGACGCCTTTGCTGGTCTCCTAAGGTGGTGGCCAAGTGGAGGACGTCCAAGGGACTCCTTGGTGTGTCTCCTATCTCCTTTGGGGGTGCTCCAACTTGGACCAGGATCCCAAAGATGAACAACAAGCCCATGACGACGATGTAGCTTATGGCAGAAACAATGACAGAATGTCTTGATGATCTGAAGACCTTACTGATGATATATTGAGGTGGGACCAGATCTATTTGAAAGATTATCAAACAAGCTTTCCATCAAGAGCTCATGGACCTCAATCGCACTCCGAATGACTGAGTTATGACCTTCGCAATGATTCACTATCGGTCTACCGACGAACCGAAAGTTCAACTTTACATTTGTGCCTACAATCAAATGGTGACATGTACATGTGGAACCAAGTGAATTATACCATAAATCACTATGCAAAGGTAGGAGCGAGCTCACCTTGTAATCAATGGTCATATCCGAAGGTGTCATGTCCTCATCATCCTTCCATTCTTGACAACAAACCGTCCTCGGTTTGAGCTTAGTTGGAGGACATGTTGTGGGTAGTAGCCAACAATGCTGATCTTCTTCAAGTTTAACATGTTTCTTTATAACAAAATCAGGGGAACTTGACATGACAAGATTATAGCTATTGCAGTCCTTTAGTTGATCATATTTATGCACAATAAAAGGAGATTTCATATTTGAACACATATACACACGATGCACCATGTACTCTCCTTTACAATTATAATTGCCAATAAAATGATATGTACATCGAGATAACCATGGCAATCCAACACTTTTAAATTTCTCCTCCAAACTACTAAGAGCACACAAGTATCAAACTCTATATAACCCAAAGTATTTAAAGAAGACAACAATTTCCATTCATCCTTTTCAGTAGCAATTGGAATCAAATGTTTATTTTTAGCATAAATCTTTGGTTTCAAAATAAAAGAATTAGTTTCCTTCACAAGTTGTGGCACAGGGATAAACATAGAAGTATCACACAATTCTTCTTTATCACAAAAATCAGTAGAATATTCATCATGTGACAAAGCCAATTCACATTTGGTGTCCACTAAATATTGCTCTATTGTATCATGAGTGGTGGACAATTTCAGTACATCAAGAGAGCTCTTACCTGAGATAATTACCTGTTCTTTCTCTATCACCTTGTCCTCTTTTTTGTGTACATGCTGCAAAGTATTAGTTCCAACAAAAGACAAAGGGATATCTTCATTTCGTACAATATCAGATTTAGTGGAAGCTAGTGTAAGATCTGAAATAATCCATTCTTTTCTAAAAGGCTCATTCTTTCTTCTCTCTGCTCTCATGAGATCTTCTCTTAAAATTTCAGCAGCAGTCATAGGTATGAAAGTAATTTTTTTACCATTATATTTGAAAGAATATTTATTAGCAATGGTATTGTGCACAAAATTATTTTCAGATATCCAAGACTTGCCTAGCAACAATTGACATACTTGCAGAGGTACTATGTCGAAATCTAAACTACCCTTATAAGAACCAATGGAGAATTCAATATGTGCAATTTCAGTTACCTTTATCCTATCATAAGAATTTATCCATTGGATGTAGTATGGATGAGGGTGTGGTATTGGGGTCAAGCCAAGCTTCTCCACCAATTCTAAGCTTACCAGGTTGTTGCAACTCTCGCCATCGATGATGACATGACAACGTCGCTCTTTCACAACAAAATATGTTTGGAACAAGTTGTTGAATTGGTTTTTCTCTGCTTTCTCCATTTAAGAACTAAGCACTTGATGGGCTACATTACTCATGTTGTCCTATAAAAGGTTAGCAATAGGAGAAAAGAAAACAAATGCTTATCCCTATAAACTACTATGAAAGTGGATAGTGGTGCCTCTCAACACAACAAAAGGAAGCGTCTTACCAAGCCCTTACAAGGTTCTTACCAACGCGAGCAGTGGATGGTACAACCGGTGGCTGGTTCGTGATACCTGTGAGGGAGTGGTACCAAGATTGCAAGATCCTCTGGGTGTACTGATCTGAAGTAATATGTGGATCTTGGGAGGCACACAGATAAATAAATATATGTATGTGGCACACAAGTAAGTAACAGATAGCAATATTGAATAAATGTCCAAAGCACTTGTCCTAGTTGCTAGCCTATACGTGTTCCTAGCACCAATTTGTGATAAACTAGAGAGGGAAATAAATATGAAAGGTAGCAACGAACAAGGGCAAGGCAAAAGGCACCACAAACAAATAGAGCTATCAGCTATTGCTTATGTGCTCCTCTTTTCTTATTTTTTCATTCAGTATTTTTTCTTTTTTTCTCAACTTTTTTTGCTCTTATACTTTTGATATATATTTTTTTCCAGAAAGGATCACACAAGAACAAACCACAAAAAATATGAGCTCAATTAGATAAAAGATGTGGTCTATGCAAAATCAGGATTGTGCTCTGAAATGTATGCCAAACTTGTCGGCCCGAAACTCAGTTTTACTGATCGAATTTTGTAATTCTAATTTTTGCGAACCTAGCAAGTCTAGGATGAAACATATCTAAAAGTTTCTATAGATCTCCGTATATATAAAGTTTGCACCTTTACGAATTCGGACGCAAAAGTTATGACTGTTTTATGAAGGCACTCGAATCAGGATGTTATATGGACAAAAGATGTGGATTAGTGGATGATGATGGCAAGGGTTGATGGAAAACAAAGGGGAATCACACAAATTAGACTAAAACATGATCTAAACTAGCAACAAGACCTTGACCTAGGACAAAAACTCAACACTACGAACTCTGAAATTGAAATATGCAAAGGCTATGGCGCGGATGGTTTTAGGTAGGAAACAAATATGACGGTGGACTATGGGACGAAGGCGAAAACACTCGAACTAAAGGATAGATGAAAACCTGATGGTATACCTGAAGCTTTGATACCAAATGATGGGGATGTGGGTTCCCGATCTTCCGTCAGGTTCTGGATAACTCTCGTTGTAGGCGGAGCACAACACACCGATTCGGCTTCAGATCCTAAGACCCGAATCCAGCAATCTTAGCACCACAACTCCTCTGGTTATCAACCAGTTGACCTCACCAAGAGGCTAATCCCTACAAGCGCAACAAAGAACACAAGCAAGAACTCAAAAGAATGCAGCTCAATTGAAGTGACTCTGCAGATGAATGATTAATCTCACAAGTTGGGGTTTCACAAACCGATGAACGGCGACAACTATTCTTGATAGAATGAATCTAAGCAAAACCCAAAGTCTAAAAATGGTGGCAGTGGTGGCTAATAAAGGGTTTAGGTCATGCAAGACATCCCCTGGTCGCACCCCTAATGGGCTCAACTCAATACATGGCCCAAAGACCGAAAAACGGTGATGCAACACCGAGATAGATTCTGGACGTCATCTTGTTTCGATTATTCCTGTCGACTCCGGATGAATTTGAGCCTAAGATAAGTTCCATTGGAAGCGTATTGAAATTATCTTTCCAGGCATATCAAGTGCGCCCAAATCCGACTCCGTTTGCGACCTGGGCGTCCATTTTAGTGCGAGCTGTTCCTTGAGTCTGAAACAGACTCGAACTTGACACGAATTGGGCCTCCAACTCGACTTTGACGCCTTTGCTGGTCTCTTAAGGTGGTATCCAAGGTGGAGGACGTCCAAGGGACTCCTTGGTGTGTCTCCCATCTCCTTTGGGGGTGCTCCAACTTTGGCCAGGATCCCAAAGATGAACAACAAGCCCATGACGACGATGTAGCTTATGGCAGAAACAATGACAGAATGTCTTGATGATCTAAAGACCTTGCTGACGAGATATTGAGGTGGGACCAGATCTATTTGAAATCTTATCAAACAAGCTTTCCATCAAGAGCTCATGGACCTCAATCGCTCTCCGAATGACTGAGTTATGACCTTCGCAATGATTCACTATCGGTCTACCGACGAACCGAAAGTTCAACTTTACATTTGTGCCTACAATCAAATGGTGACATGTACATGTGGAACCAAGTAAATTATACCATAAATAACTATGCAAAGGTAGGAGCAAGCTCACCTTGTAATCAATAGTCGTATCTGAAGGTGTCATGTCCTCATCACATGTCGAGGACAATGAAATTAGAAAGGACGAAAGAGTTTTTGACTCGTATGAGCATGTTTTCGACTACCTCTTTGGGATGTCGGATTGTGGAATCTGCAAGTTACACAAGCATACGGGTTTGGGAACGAGCAGGACATTGTAATTGCTCAAAGATTACCTTGGGCATGATGTTCACGCTAGCCCAAGGTCGCAGAGGGCCAGATTGTAAAAGCGATCAAAGATGGAGTAGCTGATCATGGGCACCCCTGGATCTCCATGTAGTTTTGCAGTCACTCCTCCCCACACATTCATTCTGTGATGCGTGGATCTTCCTACATTGTTAGTGTGTGGTGCCCGCCGTAATGAGTTGCCCCATCCGGTAGACACCATGTTTACATTTTAGACGGGAGATTAGGGTTGCCCCGGAATCTTCCCGGACTCAACAGCAGGAACAGCGGCAGCAATTTGAGCAAGTTGTGTTTCAATCATTTTATATAAACTCAATTGATTTTTCAAGGCAGAAGAAAGAGTTTCAAGTTTTAAGTTTATGCTTTCCAAAGTTTTATCATTGGCAGCAAGCTTTTTATTTAAAGATTCATTAATTTTGGCTTGGCCAAAAACAAGATCTTTCAAGGAGGGTTGGCTTGAATTGAAATTCGAATTACAATTTGAGTTGTTGATGTAGGCAGCATCTTCACGGGTCTTGGGGCAGTCGTTCCTTGAGTGTCCACCATCACCACATACTTCGCACGCTGAGTGCGAGTTCATGGCATGGATGGGAACGAACAACTGTTGTTTGTTCCCTTCGTCTAGTTTCTTCAGTGGGAGGTCCATTTTTGCGGCGAGCATATCCACCTCCTTGATGGTATGCATACCCTTGCTTCTGGATTGGGAACGCTCCTTGTTCCAGCCCTGATTGGAGACCATATTCTCGATCAAGGTCGTAGCCTTGGTAATCCTCTAGAAAGGCTCCTCCAGCAGCAGCATCAAGGTGGGCTCTGGATGTTATCGTTAGCCCGTTGTAGAAGCTTTGGAGTACGAGCCACTCATTCATCCCTTGATGAGGACATGCGAGTATGTAATCTTGGAGTCTCTCCCAAGTTTCTGGAATGGATTCCATCCCCGTCTGCTGGAAACTTTAAATTCTCCTGCGTAGGGCAATTGTTTTCCCTAGGGGGAAGAACTTGGCGAGGAACACCGTGGAACACTTGTCCTATGTGCTGACGGCTTCTTTGTTTTGGTAGAACCACTATTTCGCCTTCCCTAGGAGGGAGAAGGGAAATAGACGGAGCCTGATGGCATCAGCTGTAACACCTCGTATGGTTACGGTCTTGCAAAACTCCAGAAAAATCTAAAGGTGGGCGTTGGCGTCCTCGTTCGGCTTGCCACACAATGGGCTAGCCTGCAACATGTTGATTAGGCTGGATTTAAGCTCAAAATTCACGTCCCCAACATCAACGTCGGGTCCAGTCACCATATTGGCAGGGGAGGGGACGGAAAAGTTGCGAAGGGTCTTCTCAGCCATGGATTCGGTTGTTGTTGTTGATGGTACTTGGAAAGTTGGTTCGCTTGTTGATAGCGAGATCTGAGGAGGGATGACGCGAGATTGGATCCTTCTCACGAGCTTCTCAGGATTTTCAACGAAGTTTGTCGGTAAGGAGAAACCGGTCATATACTACCCTTTTTTCATCCAATCAGGAGAAAACAAAAAGGCAACATTTGCCTACATAAGCAGTAGTTACTTCTTATTCACATTGCCATGTTTATGTATTAGTAAATCCTTTACACCAGTGCCATCCCCTGCAACGGCGCCAGAAATACTTGTTGGCATTCCTTAACTTCGTCACTAGGAACAGGTAAAGTCCATAGCAACGCCGCTAAGAAATACCGGTGATGGTATGTCTTAACATTTACAGAAAGGATCCACAAGCGCACGGGTATACCGTTGTAGCATTTCACCCGAAAGTATTCAGGGTGTCGTTATTTATATTTTCCCAAGGGATGGTATGGTGTGTAAAGGTGTTTACTAGATACAAAAGCATGACAGTATGAAATAAGTTGTAGACTACAGATCATACTGGGGTAAGCTATGATAAATGGATAATGAGGGTAATGTGACACACACATATCAGCCATCTCTCAAGATAAAGAATAAACGAATACACCTAAGGTTAGTGGGAGCGTAGGCAAGGCTTATGTTAGTCACATGCTTAGAGCTGCAGGTGCCGGAAAATTAGGGATATCGGGGAGAATATCCCACAATGGTGTACACCCAGTCCCGTTACATCTTTGCATGAACCCCTACATGGTACCCGAACGTTGGAGACTACACTAACCACAAAGCAGCTTCGTGGCGGACCAAACATTGCTGTCACCACCGATAGTCTACCCTAGTCAAGCCGTGGAGCACTGTCATATTCGAAGGATCCCGCATACCCGGGCACCACGCCCGTGTATGAGGTCACTACCCTAGGGCCCCTGGGTCTCCCACCCTTCGGATGGACAAGTAAGATGCTAAGGCAAGCCCCAAAGCACAACGAACCAACATCCTTACCTCGATCATCTGGTCTAAGCAAGCAACCAAGATAACTTATGAATAAATAGAACATGGCAAGACAAGCTATCAAGATAGCTGAGTGTTGGTATTTCGTAATGTCTGCTTCAGAAACGGAGTCGTTCAGCTTGGTTCTGGTAAAGGCATCAGAAATACATGGCATCGGCGCCAACAATGCCTCGACATTTCATATAGCAATTACTGAAAACCAAACTATAATGAACCATGAATCATTCCGCAAGCAAATGGAATCACTGATGCAGCATTTTACCTAGAGAGTGTTTCAGGGTGTCATTTATATTTCCGCAGGAAAGGTGGTGACTAAATTGTGTAGGTACGCAATATGAACTAATCTCAATGGAATATTTAAATGCATAAATAGGGTAAGATAAATATGGATAAAGGTAGTGTGAAACACAACCAAGACTTAGCTCTAACAAAAGTAAAAAGAGGCAGGGAGCTAGGTAGAAGTTAGTTAGTCAAGGTCTATCTAATGTTCTTAAGAAATCTATACCATTTACTAGTACTTTACACTTTGCACTTAATGTGATTAGTCTCTATCTAGTTATTCCTAATACAAGGGAAAATTATGCAAATGGCTGACAGATATGACTGTCAAGCCATCACAACATTTTATAACCCTCCTACACCCCTAGCCGAACATGGATGATTAGGATGGCACTAAACAGGACTGTCACCACCTGCAGGCTACCTATACACACCATGGGAAAGGGCAACATCCAGCAACACTTAACTAACCCAGACACCATGTCTACACTAGTAAGCGATACTCTAGTATCCTGCACGGAGCCCCCACCCTTAGGATGGACAAACATCATACTAGAGCAAACATACAAATACTGGAGCATGTAAAAGTTAACTAGAACTAAGTCTCTAACCAGGCAAAGCATATAGTAACAAAGTAAACTAATCAAGAAATCTATGTCTGACATTGCAAGGCATAAATCATGCAAATATAAATAACTATAAAATAAGTCAAGTATACATGACTGAACATTACAAAAGAGAACTAGTAGAGAACCCATACCTATTTTCCGAAGCACGTCCAGCGACCCGACAACTACTTCACCTAAGCTCCACTAGCCTAGAACTACTCAAGTGAGAAAATGGAGAAGAGCTTCAACTTGTGCTCGCCTCATTCTTACCCCCGCCCCCCTCTCATATTTATAGAGAGAGCTAGCAGGGGGTCTTGCGCCGAGTTTCACTAGTTCTGGCACCGGGAACTGACTTAAGGAAGGAGGGAGGAAGCTTCCTGCAGAGGTTGAAGGCCGGTGGAAGCCGAGCCCACTCGACCGACCATGGTGGTCGACCAACTGGCAGGTGGGCCCAACCACCTCTAGTCTGCTTTGGTAGCCTCCCACGTGTCCTCTTGTCAATTCCCCGTGTGCCTAAACTCCTAGTAAGTCGGTTTGGTACTGCATGTTTCCTAACATTGTATAGTTTCTAAGAGCATAGTGGATTTTTACTTTATTTGAGATAAAAATGCATATAAAATATTTAAACTCTAGAGATTTTTTTGATCAAATTGACGCTTGAAATTGGTCGCTAACAAGCGTCAACACTGAGCAACCCTTGACGAACTCCATATGAAAAGCATAACGACAGTCGGAATACATAGCCATACCGGAGGCCGAGGAATGCTCAACGACCTCCAAGATGATTGGATTCGCTAAAGAGATGAAGTACTAGCCTAGCTCCAGTACCCTAAGGAGTACGAGTCACAAGAGTGTGACGGAGAGAGGCTTCAAGTGTTGTATGTTGAATGAGAAGAGGAGGGCCCCTTTTATAGTTTTTGAGGTCGGTTCGTGCCATCTCCCTACATGGAAATGTTTGCAATCGACATTGGGACAATAAGATCGAATCCCCCGCAAAATGCACTACGACGTTGTAGGGCAGGTTCAGCTGACCCCCCCCAGTGCGGCCTCTGGTCACCGCCTTTGGTTGGGGCACTGGCAGGTGGGTCCTCTGCTCTGTAGGATATGTTTCCTATTTTTGTACATGGGTTTGCTCTGACATGTGGGCCTTCTCTTGGATGTGTGATGCAGGACGTGATCTTCTGTGGTTTCTGATGCGTCTTCTTCGTGTTTTCATCTTATTCCGGACTTGTACTCCTGAAATGGTAAAATCTCCAAAACAACTGTGGAGCTAGGTTAGTGATAAAAATATGCGAGTAAGAGGTGTGGTTTTCGTTCTTTTGTGGGTATAGCTGACGGTCGGATTTCGCACTTAAGGACCATCAACACAACTTTATACAATCCAGAAGCTGAACCGGGACTAGGACCGAAGGGATGAGGAGACCTTCAACTTGGAAGAAGCAGCTTGCACTGTGGTTGACATGGTGCAGCTGGTTCATCCAGGTTATCATGACTCTCGGTCCGTCTTGTAGCGGCTCAAGCAAGTCCCAAAATGGATGAGGGATTCTTGGAGGAAGAAATCAAACAGGAGATAGGCCAGTAGTCCAGTATAGGGCCTTCTGTGTATAAACTTTTGCCACAACTTGACATATGTAATGCCTTTTGAAATGTGGTCTTTTAACTTTCTGTCTGCTCATCATCCTCTATGTTAGAATGGACTCGATTGAGTGCTTTTATTGCGTACACATGCCGTTCTATAGTGAGGGTATCTCGAGGACATAGTAGTAGTTGCTCATGGCTTGAACTTATGATGCTCGGCCGGTCCATAGTTGATAGGAGGTAGTGTCCTCTACTGTGAGGGTGCAGCGCCCCTATGTTATTTTGATGACCCAATTACTAATCTGTGTAGGTAGTAATCGGAGGCGCCTTGTTCCATGTGGGAACAATGTATTTAGGACATAAGACTGCTTGAGTATTGTTCAATATTTTGGGACGTAACAAAGCTGCTCGAGTACCGGCCCTACTAGGAGTAGTCGAAGATGTTGCCTACCAAGTTCAAAGGCTTGAAGGTAACAGAAACTGCCCATGCGCCTGTCGAAACAGGATCACGGAGATGTTAACAGGGTGGGATACCCATCCCAAGGAGAGCGAAATAGCCTGATCAAATTGACGCTTGAAATTGGTCACTAACAAGTGTCAACAAGATCTCCCAAGCTGTCCTTTGCTCGTCTTGAGCAAAGTAGGACAAATCAGGTTGTTGATTAGAAAATCACTCTAAGTCATACTTAGTTATCATGTTAGGATTTATAACAAAGTAGCCTATCTATGAATTCGAATTAGTTGGCTCACATACCTCTGCTTTATCCCATACTCATCCATGGGGCTTTTAGCCCTCTCCTCGCCTTGAGCTGTTGAGAGTTAGAATAGTGCATAGAGCCACATTCCTTTATTCATAGATCAGCAATCCATCTAGAGGTTTTTCATAAAAAGGTTTTTGAAAAGCATGACAGAGTTCCGCAAATGATTCTCTCGAATCACTCAATGTATATATTCCTTACCAGGGCAATAATGCCTTTTTCCTTCCTACTAAAGGGCTTTTGTGGAGCTCAAAGGTAGGATAAAAGATTGGGCATACTTGCACTTCATATATTGTAAAGTCAAAAAGTGAATCCATGAAGAAATCAAATCATACAAGTGTGATCAATATGTGCATGTGTGTGGAATGGAATGGAATGAATGATGAGATGACTAATTTCTTGCCATGAATCATCCCTTATCCTTTATTTTTCATGGACATGGGCTATACACTTTTTTTGACATGCCTTGTGAGCATGTGGCATACCTTTCTTTGGGTATGCATCTTTTCTATTTTTGACATGTCTTTTGAGCATGTGGCATACCTTCTTTGGGCATGCATCTTTTCTCTCTTTTTTTCATAGCCCATACCATTAATAACATGAAGAGAGTGATCATGGAACAATAAAGGAATTTTTATTTCATGAATGGATGATGGATAATGCTAATTCCAAGTGTAGGAATTTTGCACACGAAATGGGCGTGTACAGGACCTTGATCACAAAGTATGAAAAGAACCTTGCTAGGATCACACAATTTGACAAAACTCAATAAAGTAATAAGCAGCATATGGATAAAGTTTTGCAACACTACTCATATGGCTCTAGTAGGTATTTATCATCATTGAGGAACTTGCCTTTATTTCATTTTGCAAAATTTAAAACTCCAGACTTCAAGCTTCTCTTAGAAAAAGATCATATAGCTCTAATTACCATATCTAAACTCACAACAACCTAGACTTGCATCAAGCATATGCTACTCATAGAATTTTCAAGTTTTTTAGCAATAAATTTATTAAGCCAACAAACTCAAATTTAAGAAAGATTCAAAGTTTTTTTTGAAGAAAAACTGTGGGGGAGTTCCCCACAGTGCTTCAAGGATTTTTTTATATATATAAAAGGAAAAGAGCTGTACAAGAAAACTTACAAAAGTACATCAAGGGGGAAGAAAGGACTGAAAGAAAATGAGGAACTCTAAACAATTGATTCTATCCATAATACAATTTGTTGATGAAGAGAAGTCTTCACTCTCACGAAGAAAGCTTCAAAGTTATAAACTAGACAGATAAAACAAGCAGAATAGAGCAAATTTTCATCCCTTCAACTCTAAAGAGATTAAGCAGATCATAAGCATATGATAAAGGGAAATATGATTAAAATAAACAGATTTTTATTTGATTTAATTTTATTTTAACTATGAGAAAGTAGTAAAGGATAATTAACTTGGGAGAGGGAACCTCCCCCAAGCTAGCTCTTGGTTTAGTGTCCGATGAGCAGGACCTTTCTCCATACCTGGTTATGTTGAGGTCAATTCATCCATACCTAGAGAAGTGGTGGTGGACGATGACATCTTCTTCTTGCGTCTTCTTTGGAGATGTAGGTGGCGCGGGAGAGAGATCCTTGGACAGTTGGCTGTAGGTTCCCCCAGCTGATTCCGTTGGTGATTCGCGAATCTCTCCTCCCTCTTAGTCTGGATCCATGGGAGACTCACAGATCTCCCCTTCCTCCCATTCTAGTTCAGTTGGAGGCTCATGAATTTCCCAATCTTCCCAAGCTGGTTTTGTTGGAGGCTCATGAACCTCCCTGTCTTCCCAGCCGGGTTTAGCATGCAGCCCTTCTCTTTTGTCATCCTCATGAATCAAGAACAGTTCTTGTTTCTTGTTTTGGAACCTGAATTTCATGTTCTTTCCCATGATGAGGATGTTGATCTTCCCAGTTCTAACATCAATGATAGCTCTGGCGCCTCTCAAAAATGGTCGCCCAAGAATAAGAGATATCCACAGATCTCCTTCCATATCAAGAATCACAGAGTCCGCGACGATGAAAGTATCCTTGATCAGTTCCAGGAGATTGTGGACAATACCCTCCGGGTATCGTATAGTAGAGTCAGTCAGTTGCACGCACATCATAGTAGCGAAAGAGCAGGATAACTGAGTTTCTCGAATGTGGCCTTGGTCATAATGTTGACACTTGCTCCAAGATCACATAGAGCCTGCTCGAAGTAGCAGTCGTTATCGGTGTTTACTGCCAAGCCTGCTCAGGGATACCCTTAGCAATAAGGTTTGTAGGTAGGGATCGACTGCTCTGGAACTCGATGGTGCAAGGAACACAAAGATTTAGACAGGTTCGGGCCGCGAGTTGCGTAATACCCTACGTCCTGTGTGGTTGTTGGTATTGCCTTAGGTGTTGATGATGTTTTGAGGGGGGTCCCTGCCCGCCCTTATATATCCGGGGGGACAGGGTTACATGGAAAGTCCTATCCGAGTACAGTTGGAGTTCTACTACAATACAATCTTGTAGTTTCCTTTGTACTGCAGCTAGTTCTACGCCTATTCGGGTAGTTACAAGGGAGATAAGGTACATCCATGAGCTATCCCTTATTCTAGAACATTCTATGCCTATAAGCAGTCCCACTGCCCTGGGTCTGACAAGCACCCGAGCTCTTCGTAGTCGAGTCCTGCAAGCGTCAAGTACTTGGTTGGGCGTCTTCGAGTACTTCAAGTAGTCAGAACGTCCTTCTGGTTGCTTCTGGGCTTTCCTTCAGATACGTCGAGTAGTCCTTCAAGTACTTCCATTTGCTTCGAGGATGTGAGGTGCTCAAGCCCCAAAATCTTGATCATATATGGTGCGCGAAGTACTCGCGCTCCATATGGATAGCACCCGAGCCTTAGGTTGAATCACAGAATCAGGCTGAGGGTCACTTCAGTCTTTTTCCTTCATTATTTTCCAAAAAAATTGAAAAATAAATCTCTGATGCACATGTCCCGTAGCTGCCGAGCCTTAAATCAAAATCCCTTATTCTGCGGGTAGCCCCCGAGCAAAGATTTGGAATTAAGGATCTAAGACGTGACATCAGGTTTTATTCTTCAAAATATCTGTAGGTTTAATCAGATCCGGTATCCGAAAAGACCCCTTTTCGGATAAAAATCCCAGAAAAATGATTCGATTGGATACGCCACACTGATTGCACCCAAAATATATTCAAAAATAAAACCCAGGATGTATATCTCTTTACTGTACGCTCACATGGGATTGTACTATATGGAGAATCTACATTATTGCACCCATGAATGCTTTACTATAGCATCGCGGGTTGTCCTCCAAAAGTATCCCTTGTGGCTATAAAAGGTGAGTGAGAGGCCTCTGGTAGAAGCACCAGCATTCTGAAGCTATGGCTTGCGTTTGGTGTTCTTGCTTTCGCCCTCCTGAAATTTGTGTAGTCCTTTCCAGCAAAAGATGCTAGAAGAGAACTTGTGAGTGACAAGAGAAGTCCCTGCTACCTCATCCTGCAACCCCAATGCTCTCATCGAATCCATTTTGGACATCATGTCCTTGCATATTCCAATGAGGCAGGTTCTCTGTCGATGGGTTGAGTCTTGTTGTGTCACATCCTTGGGGTTGCCTATCTCTGGATGCCCAAGAACTGACATCTCTGTTAAGGTGACTTAATCTTGTCACAATGTATTTAGGGAGAAGGAGAAATTTCTCTGCAAGATGCTACAAGAGATCTTGCGAGGCGATTGCTGTAATCTGCCTCCAAACTCTTGAAACTTTTCTCCCAGAATACAAGTATCATTATTCCCTTGATGGGAATAACAAGTGTGTACTTTGTCATGGCCTCGGGACGATCTAGCTGCAGCAGTCATTGACTAGAAGCTCCAGGAGATCCAGGCGGTGTGCATGCAGGTCCGAGTCATTGTGAAGCTTAGTTAGGAAGAAGTACTCGAGTTGTAATATCGAGTAGTTGTACTGTGTCGAGTACTTTTTCTTTATTCTGAAATGTAATCCCAGTAGAAGGAAGTAAAGTCGAGTAGTTGTCAAGGGATGTGAGTGTTTTCTTTTCTCAAAATGTAATCTCAGGAAAAAGAAATATCTCAGAAAATCCCGTATTTTTCGCAATTGGTAACTGACTGTTGGCTTTTTTAGTGTTTTACCATGTTGCCACCGCTACTATAAAATAGAATGGTAACTAGGTTTTTTACCCCACCGGCCCCATTCTCTTTTACTGTTTAGATCTGTTCTTGCCCTTAAGCTCCCAGATCTAAAAATTCCTTGCTTTCTCTTGCTCCCAAATCCCCTTAGGGTTTAGACAGTGTATGCGCGTGAAGCGCTCTGTTGATTTCAGGATGGCTCCGAAGAAGTCGAGCAAGGCCAAGGGTGTAGCTGCAGAGCCAACTCGTGAGGAAGGATGGGTCGCAAGTAAGTGCTCTGAATCTGACCTAGAAACCTTAGTTTCTGCTGGTCTTTTGTCGGAGAAATCCGTCATCCAATGGCATCCTGCCTTGGGTGAGGATCATCCGTATGAAAATACGGGCAAAATTGTCACTTTTGCTCCTTATTTAGAATGGGGATTGGGGTTTCCTTGTTCATTTTTCTTCTCTGGGCTCCTGCACTACTCAGGATCCAGCTTCATCACTTGACCCGCAATTCCTTTGTGCACTTTTCCATCTTCACACATTTATGTGAAGCTTTTCTGGGCATCGAGCCCCATTTTGAACTCTTTCGATTCCTTTTCCATCTTAAGCCACAGCCAGATTCCTACATTTTAGATGTAGTTGGAGGTTCGGGTTTACAGCTTAGGCAGGGGAAGGATAAATTTTATACCCCCTATAAGCTTAGCAACAAGGTAATCGACTGGAAACCCAAATGGTTCTACATAGAGAACCAATGGGAGACCGTCCCAGCAATTATTACAGGCCCTCCGATACAATGGCCAGAATGGAATGAGAAACCAGACGACAGTAGTCAAATTTCCGAGCTACTCACACGGATTGCCGATCTTAGGCAAAACAATGTGACTGGAGAGGCTGTCATGTTCGACTGGATGAAAAGAAGGATTCAGCCACTGCAGGCCCGCAAAACATTTGGTTTCCAGTATCATGGAGCAACCGATTCATCATGATACTCAGAGGAAGAGATCTCGGATGAAGAAGTATTTAGTCGAGTACAACGACTGCTAAGGGATGTAAAGAAAATAACCATTGTTCCTGATACTTTTTCTGCTGCGAATCCTCCGAAGCAGGTACTAATAAGAGTAGTCGATTTGTAGTAATCGAGTACCTTACCTTAGTGTGATTCTGATAGAATTTTGCTTTCTGTAGGAGGACGTGGAGCGTTTTAAGAGTAGTCCTCCACTGCCAGGCACTTAATCGTCCTTTTACTTTCTCCATGCGCTCTTATACTGTCAACCAAGTCCTAAGAATGTTCATATGAGATCTTATATAAACAGTACTAACGTCTGACCTTGGCGCAGATGAAGAGACGGCTGGAGCGAAGAGTAACGGGGAGCACAGTCCCACTCCTAGTGCGGAAACCCAGGCCGGGCATCCGAAGGGTGCGCGGTCAGTGGTGAGGAAGCATAGCAGCTCCTCTCAAACCACCAGTGACAAGTAAGTGACTAGTTGATTGCAATCGAGTACTTTCATCTTCGATTTGGTGGTTTAGATTTGAATTTTTGCTTTTCCAAGTCCGGCAGCTAAAATGCCACGGACTCTAGCATCTAGGGATGATGCTGTGGTGGGATGAACCGTCCCTTCCACCACAGCGGACCCATCAAAGGGGACTGGGACTAGTCTACTGGCAAGTAGTTCTAGTGTAGATAATGCCGGAAATGCGGGTAAACAGGCCGTCATCGTGAGGCCTACCCAAAAATTTGGCATCAAGAAACTTGCCGTGAAGACGGCACTACGTAAGTTCTTTTGAATTTGTCTGTAGATTTGTCGAGTAGTTTTTAACTGCTTTGTCCTGGCAGTGATGTACTCCTGGAGGCAAGAGGGGATACTGAGGACAACTCAGTCCCCAAGTCGACAGTGGAGAAGCCCCCGAACACTCCAGAAATGAGTGCTCATGAGGCAGAGGACATGGCGGATGCCATGCTTCGAAATTCTCCACTACCGGATGCTGAAAGGAGCGATGAAAGGCTCCCGGAAGGCAGTGGAAGCGACAAGCTTCCAGAAGAAGGAGGTGAAGAGAAGCTTCCTGAGGAGGATTGCGGCGAGAAACTGCCTGAAGAAACCCCTACAGGTAAACTTATAATGCCTTGTACTGAAAAAGTACTTTTCTTTGGTCTTAGTTTGGTGAAGTAACCCATTTTCCCTCTAGATTCCTAAAATTCAGGGAATACTGTGGGGAGGATTGAAGATGTGCCGAAAAAGGCAGTCTCTGAGGTGCAGGCGAGTGCTTCCCAGGTTTCATCGGGAAGTGTCTTGCCGCAAGAGAAGCTAAAGCTTGCATTCAAGCTGCTGGGGGTAAGTAATCGAATATCTCGACTACTTGAGTATAGGTCGAGTAGTGTGTACTGATCCTTTTGTTTTTACTTTTTTGGCAGGAGGTGTTGGGGCAGGAGGGTAGCCAGGCCCAGGACAATTCAGAGCTAAATGCTCTGAGAGAGCGAGTGAAAACGCTCTCGTCCGAGAAGGTTGCCCTTCATGAGAAGATCAAGAAGCTCTCCAAGGCCAAGAAAGGTTAGTCTTTAGCATATATGATGCAATCGACTAGATTATTCTGCCTGGTGTTTATAAGGTTTTTCTTTTAATCGAGTACACAGCTTGCTCAAAATCATTAAAGATTGAGGAAAGTTTGGTACTGGATCTAAAGATTCTTATGTACCAAAACGCAGATGAAATCGAGAAGCTTAAGAAGATCAAGGAGGATTCTGACCTGGAGATGGCAACGATGCTCCAACAGCTCAAAACCTTGTCAGAATCCCGGGACTTGATGCAGCGAGAACTTGAAGAACTCAAAGATGCTTCTCAAGATGTGGCAGGGCTTGTGGAGATTAACCGCTCACCTTGGCGCGGGGAAGCTTCGAAAAGTACTTGGGAGCTTCGAAAGGTTTGTCTCCGCAACCACCCGACAGTACGTGGGACATGTACGCGGGTTGGTGAAGTCCTACTGGCCACGTACTCCACTTGATGCACTTGGGCAGGGCGCGAAGGCTGATAGTACTGATGAGCAATTCAATCAGTATCTACAAGAGACTTCCGTCATTGCCGACAAAATAGTGGAGACTCTGAGCAAGTCTGAATCCCCTTGATCTTGCTAGTAAAACTGTTTGGCGTGTGGGCCACAAGTACTTTGAACAGATGTTTAATATTTGTGTAATGTTAAGTACTTGTTTTATGATAGGATTGTACAATCCTTTGGTTTGTCGAGTAATTGATACTCGAAAGACATGAGTTCTGGCGGCATCGCGCCTACTCGATTTTGGTCGTGGATACAAAGAATAGTGTCCATAGGTGCCTTAAGAGGCAGAGTATTCTCGAATAGGATCGGGTTATATGGTTCTAATCAGAACTCTAGTGCTGACCAGTTAGGATTGAATCTTGTAGAATTAACCAAGTGGGAAGAGCACTTTATGAGAGGGTATTTTGGGTCATACCTTAATGCAGATTTCCTTTTGGAAGGAAATACGTTAGTTAGAGCGATGCTCTTATGGACTCGATTGTCCGATCAGGAAAACTCTTATCGAGTACTTGGAGAATTAGGAGCTTTGGATGTTCTTTTTTGATACATAGGTGAACAGGAGACTCTCGACAACTACTCAGGGTACCAAGGGAAACCAGAGAACTTTTGGTGTCTCGAGCAAGCAAGTAGAACCTGTCAAGTACTTGAGGCAAGCAGTAGTGTAGCTCCCTCAGTGGTCCAAGCAAGCGGGAGACTCGTGTCGACCTTTTTTTAGAATATCGAGAACTTATTTTGTGCTCCTTGGGGAATTTTCAAAGTTGACCAGTTAGGATAGACCTCGTTTGGTCACCCAAGTAGCATATAACTTTTTATGAAAATACCCCAAACTACTCGATCCAGCGAGTAGCATGTCCTATACCAGGACTGGATTTATTTCTAAAATAGACCTATTAGGATGAACTCCGTCGAGTTATCCAAGACGAAAATATTTTAGAAATATCCCAAACTTACTCGAGCAAAGCGAGTAAGGTGTCCTACCCAAGGATTGGAGTAATTTCTAAGATAGATCTATTAGGATGAACCCCGTCGAGTTACCCAAGACGAAACCATCTTAAAAATATCCAAAACCTACTCAACCCAGCGAGTAAGGTGTCCTAACCAAGGACTGGAATAATCTTTAAGACAGGTCTATTAGGATGAACCTCGTCGGGTTATCCAAGACGAAAATGTCGAAAGGATATCCAAAACCTACTCGAGCCAGTGAGTAGGGTGTCCTAACCAACGACTGGAGTAATTCTAAGGACAAGTCTATTATGGTGAACCTCGTCAGGTTACCCAAGATGAAAATGTCGAAAGAATATCCAAAACCTACTCGAACCAGCGAGTAGGGTGTCCTAACCAGGGACTGAAGTAACTCTTAGGATAGGTCTGTTAGGATGAACCCCGTCGAGTTACCCAAGACAAAAATGTCGAAAGGGTACTCGAGGTAACCATAAAAACTACTCGATTACTGCTCTAGTGGTGAGCATGGCTTTCAGAGTAGTATTTATGATGGGGTATGGGTCAGACGAGCGAGAGCCAAGTAGTCGATTTGTGAAGGAATCAACTTTTATTGAAGACTTGCCGAGATTACAGCGGTTGTAAAATGATAGACTCTAACTCTTAGGACCTACCCCTTGCCCGTTAGACGTGAGCAATGGTTTACATAGCTGAAAAAGTATTCGGGTAAACTAATCGATACAGCGATCGACTAGATTATTGTTAAAGCCTCCTTTACCAGTGGTGCCCCAAGGGCCTTGCGGAGCGAGTTGCACTCGAAGATCGTATGGGAGCTCTTTGGGTGTACGAAGCACTTGTATAGGAGCGTTTTGTTGATCCTATCTCCGCTGGAGATGTTTCTCCACGATGTTGGGTGCGCGGTTTACCATGGGGAAGGGTACTTGCTGACTTGCACTTCTTGAAGGATGAAGAAGTATGTGCTGGGATGTCATAGATGGAAGAAGGGTTGTAAGCCTCTATTTCCTCACGCTCCTTCCTCCTTGAGATGATAACGTTGCGTGCGTCGCGACCAATGTTGATCACATTGCGGAGGTCACTGTTGGAGTAGTCGTAGTTATCGCCTTACTGTTCTTGCTGGCGGTTGGCGAGGCGCTAGCGTCTGAATGCCCTCTTCTGATTAAGCAGACGATGACGCTCGTAGAGATCCTCTGCTGCGTGCTGCTCTTTCAGTTGCATGGTGATTGTCACTGCTAGAGGAGGTGCAGGCAGATCTTGCTTGGTAGCGGGTTGGGCTTCTGTGACTGTAGGAGTAGTAGTTTCCATGTTGTCAGAAAGATACTCGTCAAAGTCATCAGAATTGTAGTCGTCGAGGTTGAGACGCTCCGTGGAGTCGTCCTCGGGTTCATGGACTTCAGAGATGCGAACCATGAGGATTTCACGGCAAACATCTTGAATTTCTTGGTCTTGTTTGCTTGAGGGCGGGTCTAGTGGAGTGCTCTGCTGGAAGGGAAGATACGTTGGCTGAGAGCCGGAGGTGTTAGGATCTTGGGTCTCCTTCAAGCGCACTGTCCATCCTTGCGGTGTTGTATATATGACCAAGTTTGGGTGGGAGTCCTGATCGGTCTTGGGATTCTTAGTCGAGTTGAATTCGACTTCCTTGTTGTACTGGATCAGGTCGTCCAGTTCATCCTCCGGGTCAGAAGAGTACTCGGAGTCGGAATCGGTTAATCCACCGATCTTAGAGTATGTGTGCTTCGGGTGAGCGAGAAGCGGTATGCCCATCTCTACGCGGAGGGCGTTCTCGTTCATCCAATGTAGCCATGATTGAGTGGGAGTCAGACCTTCAGGCTCCTTAATCCAGGGTTTGTCGAAAATCGACTTGATGGATTGTTCTGAGGCTTTGGTTTTTCCCTTTTTGAGCTTGGCGAGTTCCCAGAGGGTATCAACATTCTAGGGCGGTTGAGCCATAGCGTCCATGAACAGATCGATGCTGTCAGACCAGTTTTTTAGATCATCGAATGGTTCAAAGTTGTCGAGGCTGTTCATGAATTGATCAAAGTCCTGATCGAGTAAGGATTCCGCTGGTTGAGGAATCCGATTGGGAGCAGTTTTCGGTGAAGGATTCTGAGGTTTCCTGGAGAAAGACGGTCCCATCTGAACAAGCCGGGGGTTTGTCCTTCCAGATCTCCTGCAGATTCCTCTCGATTTCTGCTTTTTGTTTTGTAGAGCGCCTTCAGCTATCTTAATGCAGTCGACGAGTGTAGAATCTACTCGATCGACCCCTGAGAGTATATCACTCGACCGTTCCTATGGTAGGTTTAGTGCCTCTGGGTTCTGCTGTGTTTTTGATGGGCCAAGAGCAGATTCTACAAGTTTAATGCATCCCTCTATTGATCGTGAAACTCGATCTACTCCATCGTGTAGTTCCGAATTGTTGATCTTGGGGTGTTTGATTGACTTGAGATGAGTCAGTTATTTCCCGAGGGTTTCGGAAAATTGTAGATTTTCAGGGTCAGAGTTTGTATCGGACTCAGCTAACTCGAGAGTTCGAGTTGGAGTCGACACATTTTCTGGAGTATCCAAACTAAACTCGGGTGGAGCTTGCTTTCTGTCAAGTTCTGTAGTCTTGCAGATTTCAGCGGGTTGGAGGGTGATTTTCGGTTTAGGCGAGTTGGGCGTGACAAGGTGGCTGGAGAAGCCGCCTGATTCGTCAGCCGTGCAAGCCCAGGCACCAAAAACAAGGGTTGTGCCCTCAGGCACGTTGTTGGCATCGCTTGATTCGGCCATCAAGTTCGCCGATGAACTCGCCAAATCCCCTACCTGACGCGCCAGCTGTCAGTGTTTACCGCCAAGCCTGCTCAGGGATACCCTTAGCAGTAAAGTTTATAGGTATGGATCGACTGCTCTGGAACTAGATGGTGCAAGGAACACAAAGATTTAGACAGGTTCGGGCCGCGAGTTGCGTAATACCCTACGTCCTGTGTGGTTGTTTGTATTGTCTTCGGTGTTGATGATGTTTTGAGGGGGTCCATGCCCGCCCTTATATATCTAGGGGGACAGGGTTACATGGAAAGTCCTAGCCGAGTACAGTTGGAGTCCTACTACAATACAATCGGGTAGTTTCCTTTGTACTGCAGCTAGTTCTACGCCTATTCGGGTAGTTATAAGGGAGATAAGGTACATCCATGAGCTATCCCTTATTCTAGAACATTCTATGCCTATAAGCAGTCCCACTGCCCCGGGTCTGACAGTCGTAGATTGAGCAACTGATCATTGGTGTCCCAATGTCTCCTCCGACTGATGCTGCTAATTCACCCCACGATCCTCTCTTTGGTCGTGTGAGCTTCTCTATGTAGCTGGAGGTAAGGTGCCTTCCGAGGTGGCTTCCCCCATCTCGCAGTCACTGCGTTGACACTTTCTAGAGTGGACTCCGGTTGCCCTGGAATCTTTCCTGTGTCAACGGCAGGAGTAGCAGCAGCCAGCTGAGCTAGTTGAAGCTCGGCTGATTTTTAATAGCTGTGGAGAATTCATCCAATTTGGTCTGAATGGTCTCCAGGGACTTCTCATTGGCGGTCAGTTTCTTCTGAATTAAACACTACTCGGCTCGTCAGAGTCCTACACAAGAGGAATGAGCTAGCGAGTAGGTTGTCCCGCTTGAGGACAAGGATGAACCCCGTAGGGTTACCAAACTTAGGCCCTAGCCTAAACACTACTCGGCTCATCAGAGTCCTACACAAGAGGAATGAGCTAGCAAGTAGGTTGTCCTACTTAAGGACAAGGATGAACCTCGTAGAGTTACCCAAGTTAGGCCGTAACCTAAAAAACTACTCGATAGTTGTTCTAGACCTTTTGCCGTAAGGAACTTGATGTAGTTAGGGGGCAAGTGTAGATCATATTGAAATTAATAAGTTTTGGGATGCTGGGATCCGGGCATAAGTAGTCGATTTAGTGAAAATAAACTTTATTGGGGATAAATTTGTGAGTACAGGACTTTGAGATAACAGACTCTAACTCTTATACTCTTAACTAAGACCTACACCTTGCCTAGAGTGATACACACTTGTGCAATGGTTTTATTTAACCAAACTATGAAAATATTTAGGATATATTTGGTAATGAGGCAGTCGACTAGACTCTCGGAGGATAGTTTGGCGTCAACGGTGCGCCAAGAGCCTTGCGCACCGATTTGCACTCGAAAGTTGTGTGGGAGCCTTTCGTGTGCCACATGCATTTGCCATGAAGTAGCTTGTTGAATTTTTCTTCTCTGGAAGGCGCCTTTGCACGGTGATGATCACGGGACCTGCCCTGAAAGTTAGTGTTCACATGCTTGCTCTTCTTGGGGGATCCTGGATGGTCTTCTGGAATGCGGTAGTTGGAAGTAGGGTTGTATGCCTCTATTTCCTCCCGCTCCTATCTTCTGGAGATGATCACATTGCGGGCATCGCGTCCAATGTTGATCACATTGCGGAGGTCGCTTTTGGAGTAGTTGTAGTTGTCGCATTGTTGCTCTTGGCGACGGCCGGCAACACGCTGGCGTCACAGAGCTCGCTTTTGGTTGCGGATACGGCGGCGCTCATAGAAATCTTCCACCATAGGCTCGTCTTCCAGCTGGACGGTGACCGTCACAGATGGTGGAGCTAAGGGTGCGTCCTGCTTGGCGCTAGTCTTGACTTCGGTGATCGGCATTGGGCTTGTCTCCATGTTGTCGAAGAGGTACTCATCGTAATCATCGGAGTTGTAGTCGTCGAGGTTGAGGCGTTGCATCGAATCATCGTCTGATTCGTGGAATTTGGAGATGCGTACCATGAGGACTTCGCGGCAGAGATCTTTGATGTCTTGCTTCTCTTCAACTTCCGGCGGGTCTAACAAGGCGCCTTTTTGGAATGGGAGCTCGTCGATCTGAGGATCAGAAATCCCGACGTATCGATTATTGAACCACAACTCTTATTGAACCCTGACTCTTCCAAGCGCACCGTCCGTCCTTCCGGGGTTGAATATATGATCATGTTTCGGAGAGAGTCTTGATTGGTTTTGGAGTTCTTGGCTGATTTGGCTCGGCTTCTTTGCTATACTTGATTAGATCATCCATCTCATCCTCCGAGTCGTAGGAGTATTCTAATTCGGAATCGGTTAAGCCACCAATTTTGGAATATGTATGTTTTGGGTGAGCGAGGAGCGGAATGTCCATCTTTACTCAAAGAGCGTTCTCGTTCATCCAATGTCGCCAGGATTGGACTGGGGTTAGTCCTTCTGGTTCCTTAATCCAGGGTTTGTCAAAAATCGACTTGCTGGATTCTTCCAAGGGTTCGGTTGAGGGTACTCGATTTTTCCCAGAGATAGGGTTGCCCAACCGATCAAGTCGGGGGGTCATTCTTCTCGGGTTGCAAGTACTCATCCAAACATGGTTTGGGAATTTCCTTTTGCTTCTTGAGTTTGGCTTCCTGCCAGAGGACATCGGCCATGTGTAGTGGATGGCACATTGCCTCCATGAACAAGTTGACGTCGTCCAACCAGTCCTCGAGATCGTCATAGGGTTCGAGGTTGTCAAGACTTTCCATGAACTCATCAAAATCTTGATTGAATAGCAGATCAGAGAAATCAATGCATTCAGGTGTCCAGTTACGAACAGGCTTTGAGGAGGGAGCCTGGGGGTCCATGAGCGAAGCAATCCCATCCGATCAAGTCGGGGGTTTGCCTTCTCGGGTTTCGCACAGGATTTTCCCTTCGAATCCTGTTTCTTACAGTCTCCGTGCTAGAGAGTGCCCTCAACTCGATCGATCCCAAAGAACATGTCGCCCGTCTGAACGCGTCGTGGGTTCGGGTTTTTTGGGTCCAGGTGCATCTTGGTTGGACCAAGGGAGGACTCTGCGAGCTTGATGCACCCCTCGATCAATCATGAAACTTGATCTACTCTGTCGAGTAGTTTGGAGTTGGTGACCCTGGGCACTTAATTGACATGAGGTAAGCCACTTATTTTCCGAGGGTTTTGGAAAATTGAAACTTTTCGAAGTCGGGGGTAACGTTGGGCTTAGCTGACTCGCCTAGGCGAGTTGGACTCAGAACTTTGCCAGCACTTTCCGAATTAGAGGCAGGTGAAGCCTGAGTTGATGGTTTCTCGCCGAGTTCTGAAAAAGAGTCGATGTGTTGATCATCAATGCTCGCCTTCGGTTCCTTGGGGGCGATCAGGTGGCCGGTGAAGCCGCCTGATTCGTCGGCCATGAGGGCCTAGGAGCCGAAGATGAGAGTCGTGCCCTCGGGCATGTTGTTGGCATTGCTAGATTCGGCCATCGAATTCGCTGGTGAACTCGTCGAACCCCCTACCTGGCGCGCTAGCTGCCAGTGTTTAGCCGCCAAGCCTGCTCAGGGATCCCTTAGCAGTAGGATTGTAGGCAAGGAATCGACTAGCTCTGGAACCCGATGGTGCAAAGAACACAATGATTTAGACAGGTTCGGGCCGCGAGGTGCGTAAAACCCTACGTCTTGTGTGGTTGCTTGTATTGCCTTAGAGGTTGATGCGATATTGTATGTTTCGAGAGGGTCCCTGCCCTCCCTTATATAGTTTGGGGGGACAGAGTCACATGGAAATTCTTAGCCGAGTACTTTTGGAGTCCTATCTCAACTGGATCGGGTAGTTTCCTTGTATTACAACTAGTTCTACGCCTATTCGGGTAGTTACAATAGAGGTAAGGTACATCAATGCGCTATCCCTTACTATAGAACCTTCTATTCCTATGAACAGTCCCGCTGCCCAAGGTCTGACAGCTCCTAGATACGTGGTAAAAGGAATTTGTTTTTCGAAAATATTTGAAAAAAACATTTGACAAAATTAGAAATTCAAGATGGACCCTCAGCCTGAATCTTTCGAATCAGCCTAAGGCTCGGGGGCTACTTCATATGGAGTGCGGTTGTCCATCCCACTCTGTATATTTCAAGATTTTCACCCGAGGGCGTCAAGACTACTCGAGCAGGAGCATCATGCAGCCTCGGTGCAACTCGGGAAGTACTCGGAAGACATAGTCTACATGTAGTTCATGAACTACTCGATGTCGGCTTCAGAAGTACTTGAAGACTTGCAACTACTCGGTTACGTAGAGCTCGGGGGCTTGTCAGACCCGGTGCCATGGGGTACCTGATGTGGCATGGTCCTGTACGAAGTATAAGGTAGGATATGTCAACTACTAGTCGGATCGGATAGAAACCACCCGAGTAGTACTTGGGAGGGACTCTAGGCGCACCAACCTAGGATTTCCTTGTAACCCTGCTCCCTCGGCCTATATAAGGGTGGGCAGGGACCCTCCAACACATCTAGAGACTCCAAATCATTACTCTACCTATTCAGCCAGCAATGATCTTATCCACCACTTGTTGGATATAAGCTCTTTTCAAAATTAAAATCTCGTACCCTTACCAGTCTTAAAGTAATAGCCATTTTTATCATTAATGTGAATGCACAAAGAACTGTCTCTAACTACCTTCATAATCCAACTCACCCACCTAGCTCCAAGCCCCTACCCTCTCCATCCCTAAATATTTGTCGTTTTCATTTTCTGAGAAACAACTTTGACTAAATATATATTAAAAGAATATTAATATTTATGGTATATAGTTAGTATCTTAGAAAAGTCTTTGAATCTAATTTTTAATAAATTTATTTAGAGATATAAATATTTATACGTATTTTCTACCAATCGAGTCAAATTTGTGTCACACACATCATAGAAGACAATTATTTAAGGATGGAGGGAGTAGATGTTAACATCTCATTAAAAACTCCCAATTAACTTGATTCAATTTTTTGATAATATATCTAAAGAATGACACTTTACTTATCTTTCCTAGTTACCTCATGAATTAATTCATGTGCAGCAACCACACTTTTAGAATATATGCGAAGCAGATTGATTAGAGGCTATCAGCCTATCACATGTCTTGATCAGCCTGATATTGAGAGCTTTGGAGAATTTTTTTTGCTTGTATAACGATAAACTACCTTAAATGTATTTTTTATTTTTTGTAAAGTCGGATCGTGTTGATAATGAGAGATGAAAATGCATTTGCGCTGACACTCGGCATTTGGTTTATTTCCATGCTGATACGGAGGAGGAACTTTAAACCCTTTCTGAGCTTGCACGACACGTCCATAAACCACCGAGCCACGAAAAAGACACAAGCACCCTCCAACTCGCAACGGCGTAGACCTAAACGCCGATGGCATAACGGTCTTTCGCACAAATATCCTTTGTTGGCCCCAAAACCCTTCGAGACCCTTCCTCCGCCGCTCTCTCCTCCACCGAGTTCTTCTCGCCGCAAAAACTAGCTGTTTCTCTTTCTCCCTCTCGATTCCCGGCCGAATAAGATGGCAGCGGCCGCGCGCCTCCTCGCGCGAATCTCCCGGCAGGGCGTCGCCTCGGCAGCTGTGGCGGGGGCGGTGAGGCAGCGGCCAGATGCGGCGGCGCTCCTGGGGGCGTCCGCGCTGGCGGCGGCGGATCCCTGCGCTTCGATCAAGGTGGGGTTTCTAGCCTCCGTGTGAGGCTTCTGAGCAGAGAGAGTCGGTTGTCAAAATTTTGTCTTGCAGGTGCTGGATGTAGACCGATTTACAGATAGTGGGTCTTAAGGGTTTATTAATAGGCGGTGAATTCTTTTTTTTTTCTTTGTCTTTCTGAGATATTAGGGTTTAGAGCAATTGACTTTGGTCAATGAGTTTGACGTGGTTTTAGGGGTCAGTACTGCATGGAAGAGATTGGGAATGCTTTCTAGGGTTTATACGCATAAAAAAACTATTTTCAACTGTATCTTTGAGGCTGTTTAGTTCGCGAATTTTTTTGGGTTTTGGTGCCGTAGCACTTTCGTTGATGTTCAATCATGGACTAATTAGGCTTAAAAGATTTGTCTCGTCATTTACCGTTAAACTATGTAATTAGTTATTTTTTCAGCTGCATTTAATGTTCCATGCATGTGTCTGAAGATTCGATGTGATGGGTACTGTAGAAAATTTTTTAAGAACTAAATAGGGCCTTAGGCATGGAGACGACCTCTGGGCCGCCTAGATATTCAGCACACGAATACCAAGCTTCGTTATTTTTCTTTTCTTGTAAATAACCTTACTTTGTTGTTTATACGAGCAGGTCATTCCTTTGTTGAATCAATCAGCACGATATACAACATCGGCATTTCAAAGGTCTGGGTTTTCAACTTCGGCACCTCAGCAAGATGATAAGGAGGCAAACAAACATGCAGATGATGGAGTTAGTAAAAGTGCTGGAGTGAGTACTGAAGCTTCAGGTGAAGATGTGCCTGGAATCAACAAAACCCAGGAACCAGGTTCACAGGATTCTGTATCACAGCCTAATAGGCGGAGGAGAGCTACTAAACGAACTGCATTTTCTGATTCAGATTCAGAAGACCTAGACCTATCGAAGGAGGACCTCGTGAAGCTACTTCTTGAGAAAGATGAGTCTTTGAAATTGAAAGATCAGGAGGTTAAAGACATGAAGGATAAGGTGCTGCGCAGCTATGCCGAGATGGAGAATGTCCTTGCCAGAACAAAGCGGGAATCGGAGAACACCAAGAAGTATGCCATACAGGTTTGTGCTTCATAATATCTACTTGCTTAATTAGTTTGTTTTTGTTATACATGGATGTATACTTCGCATTATCCTGGAAGTTTGCTCTGACATGATGGTTCTTATATACAGAACTTCTCCAAGAGTTTGTTAGATGTTGCAGACAATTTGTCTCGAGCATCATCTGTTGTCAAGGAAAGTTTCTCAAAGATAGATACTTCCAACAATTCTGATGAAGCTGTACCACTACTAAAAACCTTGCTAGAGGGAGTTGAGATGACTGAGAAGCAACTTGGAGAGGTATTTTTTCCCTCTAATTTTCCCTGCATCAGCCATACTAGTTTTGAAGGCTCTCTTTTGCTTTGAATATTAGTGTTCTCTTTTGCTTCCAATGTTCGTACACCTTTTGGCAAATATTTCTTGCAATTTCACATGGATGCAGATCACATACTTTCTTGTATGAATTACTCTCATTGGGATTTAGACTCGCTCTCCCATGGATTCATACATGCAATGTCACAGTCCCATAGATCTGAAACTTATAAGAAATTTTGCAGGTCTTCAAGAAATTTGGAGTTGAAAAGTTTGATCCTCTGAATGAGAAATTTGATCCGAATAGGCACTATGCACTTTTCCAAATTCCTGATCCTTCAAAACCGTCAGGGACTGTAGCTGCTGTTGTGAAGGTATTCATTTCTTATTTGTTTACTTATCTGGCAATCATAGCTTTAGACTCAGCGGTTAACCCTGAACTTTTGATAAATTTAAGTTTTGCTAGGATCTTATATCTGTTATGTTGTTGAAGTGTTCCCTTCTTGCATAATACAATTTTAGTGTATGCTTAACACAATTTCCTGACAAATAACTTGAGTATAGAATTAAGAAAACAGTTTTTTTAGCTGTAAAATACAACCATCGCTTGAAAACCTGTGGCCTCTGATAGAGTTTTATATTTGTGATCTGTGTTTTTTTGAAGTTAGCATGACAAATAGCATGGGTATGGTTGTATAAAATAAGGCGAATTGGGATTATGTTAATAAAATAGAATAGAATAGAGTACTGTTATTTCTATTTTCTATAAAATAGCATAAAACCCGAATTTAGTTTTGAAATAAACCCATAGGTTTTCATAGAGTTTCAGCAATTATCAGTTTACTCTGCAAATAGTTGTATTCAAGAACATTGCTCATTTCTATTGAAGTAGGACAATAGGACAGTCTCGTACGTTCATATGCATAAGATGATGTGGAGAAATATTAAGACAGCTCCACATTATTTTTGTCTTCAAAAATAAAGTAGGTACAGATGGTAATGGCAACATACAGAATGCGACTTTGATGGTTTGTGGATTTGAGGTCATCGTAGACAGGTTTGGTGCATGAGTCGTCTTCATAGCAAGACTTTAGGAGGTGGATCCAATGGCTGGAAGCCCCAAGGGGCCTGTCATCCTTGTAGGGCCATTGTAGTGCTGTATAGGTTTATATGTTTCAATTTACACTAAAGGAGAAGATGGGAGCCTAAACTGTTAACCAAGGTTTTTAAGGCGTCGCCTAGGCGTCCGAGCGGGAAAAAAACTGAGGCGTCGGCGTCGCCTTACCATTCGTCGCCTTGGCCGGTGTTCCAGTGCCGCGCCACCGGGGGACGGAGCTGCGCCGCCGCCTCCTGTCCTTCCTCCTCCTCCTCCGGTCTTGCATCGGGCGGAGGCAGGGGCTGGCGGCGGAGGAGGTAGAGGCGGGCAGCGGAGGAGGCAGGGGTGGGCGGCGACGGAGGAGGCAGAGGCGGAGGCGGAGGAGGGCAGCAGCAGCGGCTGAGGAGGAGGAGGAGAAGGAGGAGGCGGGCAGGCAGCGGCGACGACGCGGTCAGAGGAGAGGCAGAGGAGGCGGCGGGATGGGAGGAGAGAGCGAGAGGCAGAGGAGGCGGCAGGATGGGAGGAGTCGAGGAGAGGCAGAGGCGGCGGTAGGGTTGGATAAGGTGGGGTGGGGTCGGGTGATGGGTTAAATTGGATTGGGCTGATTTGGGCCTGTTTTCCACCTTTAGGCCCAGTTGTCTTCTATTTTTCTTTTTCTTTTACAGGTAAATGTATGTGTTTTAAAGGTAAACGAACGCATTTTACAAATAAATAAGGCGTCGCCTCGCCTCACGCCTTATCGCCTAGGCGTCCGAGCGGTGGCACATCACCTCGCCTTACCGCCATAAAAACCTTGCTGTTAACGAGACATTTGGATGACAGGGTTTCTGACAATATTGAAGGACACTGAAGTAGTGTTATCTTGATGCACCTGCTTTTCCCTCTCTGAACATATGGTTTTTGTTTGGCGATCATTCTAACAATTAATTTTTTTTAGGTTGGCTACATGTTACATGACCGTGTTCTCCGTCCTGCTGAAGTTGGTGTCACTGAGGGCGGTCCAGTTGAAGAAGAACCAGAGGAGAAATCCAGCAAGTCAGAATAAACACGGGATGCCTGATGCCCACATCTGACTTCCTTTTTTGGTTGGATAAGCATACACCATATCATAGGTTATGTTTTCACAAGGTGATTTGTAATACAAATCGCCATTTTTGTAGTGGTGAGCATGTTCAACGAGCCTATTTGTTGAAGTTAGCCCAGAAATTTGTTTTTTTGATACTGGTCACTAATAAAAACATGATTGTAGCCCATGTACATTACTGAAATTGTTTTCCAAAGACTGGTTGATCCTGTATTAACAGGAATACTGACTTATGGGTGCTTCGCACGAAGTGTTCCTATTGGAATTCTACAATTTGGCGTGAACTGTGCCAATTTGAATGTTGCGACTTTACGACAATCCTGAAGATAAATAAATAAAAAAGGAATTATCTTATTTGCCTTATGTGATATATATAACTTGAATGAGTCTATGGACTGTTGGTAATGTGGGCATGGATACCTGATGCCCTATTTAGCTAGTTTTATGTTGAGATCACCTTGGACTGTGAATTTGAATGGCTGACCAAGATTGACTTTACTATCAAAGCGTTAGTGATGGCAGTTGCTTGACCCAGATAACATTATAGGCTCCGTGGCTTTTGAAGGTTGCCAGATTTTTGTAGAGCCACATCAAAATATTTGCCCAGAAGGCTTCGAATTCAACCTAAATTCGCTCTTAGCTTGTGTGCTAACCAAAGCCAATGGAATCACTTGTTCAAGCTAAAGAATCGGAAATGTACTGTGAGAAGCGAGTCAGCGAGTCTTCGGCAGGGTTCATCAAACCGGTGGGAACCGGTCCGGTTTGACCGGTTACCAGTCAAACCGGTCCGGCCCGGTTCCGGTTTGGGTCGGTACTAAACCGCCAAATTCAAATTTGAATTCAAAAAAATGAAAAATCCTCAAAAAATTCCTAAAAATACTTCAAGGTGCGATGAATCTAATGGTGTCAAATTTTCTCAAAAAATCATTCATTTAGTATAGCTTGCGGGGATTTGAAGTTAAACAAAACAAACGTACATATAAAAATATACAAATACAATGTAAAAGTAGTACAAAAGAGGGTTGGAGGGTTCATTTAGGCTAAATATGTTATACAAACATTTATTTAGTATACTTTGTGGGCATTTGAATTTAAACCAAAAAAAGAAAAAAAAATTGAATTTGGCCAGTTACCAGTCAAACCGACCAGTAAACCGGCCAAACCGGCCGGTAAACCGGTCCAACCGACCGATATACCGGTCCGAACCGGTTGAACGGCGAAATTTCAATTCAAATTTAAATTCCACCAGTTCCGACCGGTAACCGGCCAAACCGGACCGGTATACTGGTACCAGAGCCCGGCGGTTTGGCCGGACCAGTCGGAAAATAAAACCCTAGTCTTCAGCAGCAATGTGAATAGTAGTGAGGGCACCCAGCAGCTCTTTTAACATCTATGCAAGTACTGCTTGAATATTCTTATCTCGACTACATGTATGCTTTCGTCCGATAAGCTGGTTATATAGTTTTGAATTTGCACAAAGTTATCAGGTAACTGGAAAGTTTCTTACTAGTCTAGTTTTAAAATCAATGGTTCCACTTGGATCCCAATGCTTACAGTAAAGGAACGTTTTACAAAGTTGTGACAGCCAGTTTTCCGATTCTGAACATCTATGGAAAATTAAATTGAATATGTTTGGCAACGAGTTCAAACACTTCACACTATTGTAGGTCTTGTAAAATTTTGCAGAATTGTCTCTGCAGTGACAATGTCTCTAAGTCATATGCCCACAGGGAAAACAGTGAAGTAATCAAGAAAGAAATGGAACAGCTGGGTTACATTCTCATCTCAAGGTCAGGGGTTACGGATTTTCTCTTGAATCTATTATTCTCTGTCTGCGGGTTCTTGGCCCCTTCATGTTGCTCTGCTGTATCACCTTCATTATCACCATCCGGGTCTTTCAAACCCAAATTCAAATTTAGGTCTGTTCCACCACCATTTTTACCAGAATCTCGAGCATCCTCATCTGATGCCTGAAATAGGTCAGTTTCATTAAGTTCTTGATCGATTTATTCTCCTAAAATGTTCTGAAAAATTCTAAAGATAACACAGTAAAATGTAAATGGCACTCATATGACAAAACATCATTCCGAATAAGACAATATATTCATAAATGATATAGCTGATTGATTGAGATGTGGAGATATCTAAATAAATAATAAAAAAGCGCACATTTAGCATGCTTCGTTTTGATAGAATTGCATAGGCATTTAAAATCACAAATCCCTTGTAAAACCCCCACTTTGAAAGGATGTTGCATGTTTCACGTACAGTGAGAAATTAGCTGCCACATCATCTGATCATGGAAGACAAAGACATTCTAAATTATTTCAATGTGAAACCATGAAAATGTGAAATCCCCCAGGGGTACTGATCCTTCCTTGTGTCAGATGATCAATGAACAAAAATATTTGTAGGGCTGCCATACAAAAGAAAAATCCATGTCTCTGGGATTTGAATGAGGAATAGTCAGTGTTCATGAGCAAATTGATCCTCACGCTTGGCAAACAGGTCATATCTTAAATCTTAATTAGTAATGACCATAGTTGCGTTCGGAAGTGTTGGACAAACACTCTTGGAGTGATATGGCTCGCCTCAAGTACATACATGTGCTTCAGCATTAGTTTTCACCAACTCTTGTCCACCGACTTCAAACTTTATTATGTACCAAATTAACATTCAAGAAGTCAGAAGAGCACTGTTGTAATTTATGCACGAATAATCAATGGGTAGCTCAAACTATGAATTTTAGGACCTGCAGGGACCGGAGGTGGTACTTCTTCAGTAAGCTTGATGACCAGTGTATTCCCAATCATGTGAAATGACCACCAAGCTACACTACAGTGCACTTCTAGTTTCTCAACAACTCCATCAACGGTTCCTCGCAATTCAGCAAGGACATTTGGAGTAAATAAAGAATCACATGTTGCAGAGGAAGCTCACGAGCATCCTAACATGTATCCACTGAGATAATGAAAATCATAGTTCCTGAGGCAGCTAGCTGGCAGTGATATTGTTTGAAGTGTGCATTTGACAACCTCATGGAGCATTTGTAGCTTTTTTTTAATACTTTAAGGGAAAAGTCCAATTGGGTCATGCACCCTTCAGACTGATTAAGTGAGTAGTGGAAAGGAAAGTGGCAAATGAATTGAACTCAATAGAACATCATAAGTGGCATGGCTCCTGAAAATATTGATACTTAAAAAAAAACTGGGAGTCCAGATGGGAAACATCAAACAATAAATGGTCTGATGAATGGGGATGTCAGCAGGGTAATCCAAAACCCAAAGAAGAAGACCAACAGTTAGATACTTTGACTTGCACTAATGAGGAACTAATGTAGAACAAATTACAGATTAGTAAAGTGCTTAAGGGATCTTGTTACCTGAGGTTCATCCATAGGTGTATCATTGATATCAGTCTTTCCATTTGATGGCTCAGTTTCATTTGAAGACGGATCTCCATCATTAGCTTTATTTTCATCATCGGATTTCGCAGATTCTTGCCTTTCCTCTTCAACTACAGAAACCTGAAACATGAAGAGATTTGATGAACATCAATTGACAAGACATATGAGCAAACTGTAAAAAAGCACAGATGAATTTATCTTCAAATTTCAGCGAATGAACACTAAAGAACCTAGATAGTCTTGAGATTTTGATGAAAAGATGTTCCAATCTAGTTTTTGTTTTACTAACACTGAGAAAAAAAACTAAGATTTGAACAACACACCATAGTCATGTAGTATAACTAACTATATAAGGAGTGGAAAGATCAAACGTATCTGCAGAACATGATAACAAAATAATAACACTAAACATGTTTTTTATACTCTACAAGTTTAGATACAACAGACATAAGATACAGATAGTCAACTAAGAGCCATGTAAAGCAGTAATCTATTAAATTGAGCCAGATACAACCTATGTTCACATTTCATGACACGTCAAAAATTCATAATTATCCATATACACAGTGAACTAACCTAACTGTTGCAGACCAGGGAGTGTCTATTTTGATGTAGGTGTACCTAAACAGCGCAATCACCCCATGCATGGAAATAGTGACATGTGAGTCCACAGACGAGGTGCAGCCGTGGATCATGACCGTTGCAAAAAGCTAAGGAAGCTTCGGCAGGATTGGCTAGCGCCATCCGTTGCTCGAGTGTTGGTTATCTTGTCCTTTGCGCCTCTTAATTTGGCATGTATGTACCGAGGAGTTTCTTTCCTGTTTTGCTTTTGTTATTTTATATATCCTCCCTTTCGTTCATGGTTTAGTTTTATGTTATTGTTTGGTTTATTTTGCTGTCCGGGGCATTTTAAGCTCATCAGCATTTCTTTTGCTACCTCTAATACATAGACACTGTAATTACCCGAAGTCTCGGCAACATCTTGTATTTGCCAGTCTGAATAAATAATTAAACTGTTTAAGCCTCCTACACTCAATTTGGGGGATCAGAAGTTCAAATCGGTTCCGACCATTTACGAACGGCAACACATACTTCACATGGTTCAAACATCAACTAACAATGCGAGAGGTCAACCGGCACAAGATCAAACGTTCAAAATCATAACGCCAACAGACCGACCAAAAGAGCTAAAGATCCAATCATATTACAAATTCAAGCCCACGATAGTCGATGCCTCCACTAAAAGAAACAAACGATAGCCAACAATTATTATCAAGAGTCCTCACCGGCACATACCGCCGGCGTCTGGTGGCCGTCTCCTCGGCCGCCGCCTGCTGCTCCCCGTCGCCTCCTCCTCCCCCGTTGGTCCCGTTTACCGGGGTCCACTTAAACAGGAGAAGGTTATTCCCACGGGACCCGCCACCGGATCCCGTACCCGTGGAGGACGCCGCGCCTCCGTTGGCGCTGGCTGCGGCGGCGGCGGCGACGGGGACCCACTCCTTGCGCCACTTCCTGACGGGGCCCGTGAACGTCGTCGCCGGGCCGTAGCGCGCGGAGGTGCGCCCCAGCCGCGCGCCCACGCCTTCCATGCCCGCGAATTCCCGTGGTTTACGGCAGCGGCGGAGGCCTTATTTTCCGGCGAGGCGGCGGGGCCGGGGGCGGGGGCGCGGGTAAGCCCGGGGTTTGGTACACGAAATTAATGGCGAGGGAAGAGGCGAGATCTGACACGGAAGAGGCGTGATGTTTTCAATTGCGTCTTGGTCGTCTTTCTGACAGGTGGGGTCGGGAAGCAGCCACACGGACGGGAGGTGATCCGTATGCGGGTCCACCACGGGAGCGGGCGGGGGGTAATTCGAACATACGACAACCTTGGAAACTAAATTTGATTTTTTATTGTAATAATTTTGGAAAGTATTTAGAAGTATACCTTGACCATCCATTACTATACATTATTCATTCAATGATATTAATTTTTTTAAAATGATTTGTATTAATATGTGAAATGTTATTCTATAAACCAATTATCCTAAAAAGACGGTTCTTTTAGGGAAGGGAGTTTTGTCAGTTTTCATCTCAGAAAAGGTCAATCGTCTTTTATTTATGGCCGATTGTATCTGTCGATGAAAAATATTATAATCTTTTGACATTTTTTTGGCACGTGTCAATCTTTTGGGCAGATGGTCGACGATAATGGGCCTACGCTGGAAGGAAGGAATGAGCTGAAGCAAATTGGGCCTTTGGGCTAGAAAAAGGTGTCGCAGCTGATAGAGCTGAAGAAGGAGCCAACACAATTATGTTGGTAAGTTATCTTTTAGATTTTGTATCATTCAGTTAGGCAAGTTTGTTTCGTGTTTTGCAAAGTGTAATCTCGCTGTATCGGCAAGGGAGGTCTAGGTCTAGGCTATAAATAGGAGACCTTCGTTATTTGTAAATTTTGATCAACCACATCCAAATAAACCCTTTACGTTCAGCACATTTACCTTTCAATACGGTGACTTCACCCTAGTTACAGTAGATTGTTTCTTTCCAAGTTCTTTTTAGCAAGCACGTTCATTGTTTGGTGGCAAGTTTCGTGACGAATTGCGTAGACAGATTTAGGTTGACAGTGCATCGCTTCTTCCTCTGCATATAGCGTTCAAAGTTATCGAGTAAGTTAGATCCGTCTAGTGGGGTTTAACTTATTCACCAATTATCGACACTCTAGATGATTCGTCTGGTGGGGTCTGGTTTGCTCACCAATTTATCGATAAAAGTTATCAATATGTTAGGTTAATTGATCCGTTAATCTAGCTTGTTGTTGTTTTTATCATCAAGTTATCTGTAATTGCTTAGATCTTGCTAGGTTAATCTATTTAATCTGGTCTGCTTTAAGTTTCTACCACAAGTTATCGGCATCTGCTTAGATCTTGTTAGGTTAATCCGTTTAATCTAGTTTGCTTTATACTTTTGTCACAAGTTATCCAGCTTAGATCTATTTTGATTGGCTACCTTCAGTGATCCGATCACGCAGGCTGATTTTGACTTGGATCTAGGTGTTGTTCACAAATGGTGCTGCTTTAAGTGTGGCTTGTATCCGCTCGATCTGCTGTACGATAGCTGATTGCTAGCGTCATCCGCATCGACTGGTTAGCCGATAGCCTTTTGCATCTAACGTCAACCCTACTTATCAATTGCAAGTCAAATTGACTGGCATGTCTAGCGTACCACACGCGCATCTGTTGGGTTCGGTACGTCGGAGCGAAGCAGATCTCCCCAGCCCTAGCGTACATGTAGCGTGGGAGGTTCCCCGTCCGGCGGGGGAATTTTTCGCGTCAACATGCTTCTTGCACATCCACGACATCAACATGTACCACTACATCAACATGGTAAATTTCAGGCAGGCCGCCGAAGATGCTGATAAATCAAGTGACGGATCTGAGATCAGCAACAACGATGTCATCAACGTCACCGAGGCACTTGACCCGAATGATGAACATCTGGGCTACTAGGAGACACTTGATTTGAACTTGCAATATAAATGTTGTAGATATGCAATATCTTTACCTAGCTCCATGTACTTCTATACAAGAATAACTTCTGAAGAGCCGGTGAGGTTTTGAACAAAATTGAGTGAATGAGTGACCTGAGCAAAGGAGTATGCCTTGAACTTATTTAAAGACAAAAATCTTCCAAGCACTGCGGAACATGAGCTAGTCATGATCTTCAAAGATTTATTTTGGAGATCAATAGGTGAACGTAAGGGCGTTAGCCACCCGGAATCCGAGGTATGAAAGGAAAGCTTTGAAATAACTCTTATGTATACCCAAGCTCGTGAACCCTGGACTTTGCTTGATCCTCAGGATCTTTGTCAACTCTTTTTGCTCGGGACGAGCAAAGTCTAGGTGTGGGGGTGTGTTGGCGGTCGATTTCGATGAATTTTACTGCCAACATTCCTTCAGATTTCATACTTTCAGGACCATTTTGTTATGATTTTCACTAACATTAACGAGTTCCATGAGTTTTGTGAATATTTGAATTCAGGAACAATATCTACGAAAATGAGCCAAAATGGGGAGATTCCCAGGCCGGCCGGCCTAGGCCAGGTCGGCCGGCCTACCCCCTGTGGAACTTCGTCGTGCAACTTTATGGTTCATGGTCTTGAGTACATAATCAAGCCAACCCAAGCATGCTTCATGCAAAAATCACAAGTCAAGACCGAAAGGCTTGAACCAAGTCAAGTCGGGCCTAATTCCAGTGACAAACCAAAGAATCAAGACCCGAACCGACTTGAGAAGCAATGTGCAACTCGTGATCAACGTGAAAGAGCAACAGAGGCCCAAAACATGCCAGAGCCAGGGTGACCGGACTAGGTGAGGCCGGCCGGCCTCTAACTGTCAACGTTGAAGCCAAGCAACTGCCACTGACTTCAGGAAGGAATCAGGAGCGTCCACGAGAAGGCGGTGGGAGATCAGAGGCACTCCCAGGCCGGCCGGCCTAGGGGAGGCCGGCCGGCCCCACTTGTCGGCCTCTGATGCTCTCCCTTGGCGTGGAAGTTAAGCATAACCGTCTTACCTGCGTACAACTGACGCCAAGCTTCGTACCGATTCTGAAGTAGTATAAATAGAGCTCCACCCCCTCTTGTAACACACACCATCCATTGGAGAAGAGAGTTCTCTTGTTACATCCTTTGTCATGTCATTGATTAGGAAGAGAGTGAGGTGAGAGCTCTGGTGAAAGCCAAGCTAAAGGAGCGGACTCGAGTTCTCTCGGTCTTACTCCATATTTTGTATCCACCTCGGAGGAATATACTTTTAGTAAGTTCCTTGTCTCATCTTCAGTTTCTCGCTAGCTTTACTTTCTTTCTTAGTTACTTGTTTATTTACTTTCTCTGATCTACGGGATCCTGTGTCTGCGTAAGTAGCAAGTTCTGCTTATTTGAGGTTGCTTTCTATCTAAGTACACGGTAGGAGCAAGTAGCTCGAGAGCTATGGGCGTGGTGCCCAGGCTTGGTTAGTTATCTCAGATTGTGTTCCACCCTACGGAATTGTTGTGGTAGGCGGTAGGTGGTGACAGCCCTATCTGTCCCTCGTAGTCCACCACGTTCGGGTGTTTTCATAGCAGTAGTTGCCTGTTGCCGTTGGACTCCCCTTTCATCCCTTTTTGAAGTCCTTCCTCTTCCAGCCGCCGAAGCAGATCGGGTTAGTAATTAGCATGTCAACTAGGTAGAGTAGTAGGTTATCTGGAGTTAGTCCCTCTCCCCTTTTTATTCTCTTCTTGCTGGTTGTGTCCGGCAGAATAGTTCTAAGTTTGGTCGAAGCTTTACCGTTCCTTAGATTCGATATCCCAGGTATACTCCCTGGTGAAATTTACAATCAGTCTCTGTGCACTTGCGGAGTAATTCGTTAGGCTAAGGAGTGCCAACAAGCTTTCTGGCGCCGTTGCCGGAGAACGGTAGCAACACTAGATTTAGAGTTAGTGAGCCATACGACTTTCCATCTATCCACATGGAGTTTTCTTCTAGTTATCCGGTAGTTCCATCTCGCGAGTATTTGGAATCTTGCCACCCCATCTTATCTGATGGATACGAGATCCGTCCCAGTCTCGTAGCCATGGTTCGTGCACAGTCCTTCTCTAGTAGAAAGGACGAGTGTCCCTATGCTTACTTGCAAACCTTCGAAGAGAATTCTTTTCTTCTGATTATACCCGGTATGACCCAACACACCTTATGGTGGAAGCTATTCCCGTTCTCTCTGACGGGAGAAGCCAAGATTTGGTACAACCGGATGACAAGGAGAGTTGGAGGAGATTGGATACAACTGAAGGATGAGTTCTGCTTGTTCTTTTATCCCGTCTCCAAAGTGGTTCCTCATCGGAAACAACTGCTATCATTCGAGCAAGGTGATGAATCACTTGGAGTAGCCTGGGCTAGATTCATGCATTTAATAGACTCCGGGTCACCACATTAGATGCCGGAGGAAATACTTATGCAACACTTCTTCTATGGCCTCAAACCGGAAAGTGCACATTTCATGAATGTGGCTTCCGAGGGATCCATCATGTACAAGATAGTGGCTGAAGTTAGGACTCTTCTAGAGAAAGTTCTGAACAACACTGACTATACCGGTATTTATGACGATCCACCAGAGCCAATAGAGCAGCTCAGCGAGATGCAACAACTTCAGATTCTATCAGCTGCATCCTCTCCACCTCCACCATACATAGAGAAAATCACCGAACCACCAAAGTCCCCAGATCATGAGCCCCTCATTGAAGACATGCCTATGTTCATACCCGAGCTCTTCACAGAGGAAGAGTACCTGGAACTCGGTAATGCTGCAAGCATGCCAAAGGAGCATAAGTGTATATGCTCAAGATCTAAGGCGTTCATTCCCGAAGCTTTATCACAGATTGAGTCTTTCTGCGATCATAAGCAAGGAATGGATAGAGGAAGCCGAGGCCAGCAGTAGCATCATCAAGATCTACTACAATCCAATGTTCAAAATAGCGGTCTAAGACCCTTAGAGGTCAGGCTTCCAGAGGCTAAGCCCAGGCTATAGCGGGCTATAGCCTCATTTAGCTGTTTTGCAAATTGAATAATTAAGTTCAGAATTAAGATGTTCAGGACATCAAATCAAACTGATGCAGGTCACAAAGTTCATTACATCATCAAATAAGCAAAAGGTCTAGATGTTCAGTACATAATAGAGGTTAGACAAACACAATGTTTTAGTGAGTTTCTAGTTTCTACCCATCTAATCATCACCAGTAGAATCAGAAGTGTTCATCTCCATTGAAATGTCAGCATCTTGGTCAGTTTCTGATTCATCAGAAGAAGCAGAAGCTGCAGCCTTCTCTGAATCATCAGATAGAAGAGACTTGAGGCTCCTAAGCTTCTTTTTCCTAGGGCGCACAGGCACATGTCTCTTTCTTTTGGCTTGGGGTTGTGATATTGAAACTCCCTGTGACTGTGATGTTCTAGCTCCATCATTTGCACTTTCAGGAACTTCTTTTTCTTCTTCATTTGCTGGTACCAATCCAGTGATGAACTCATTGCTATTGTCTGCAAGAACATCATCTATTTCCTTCTCTATTGGATCTCTACTCTTGTTCTCTCTCTTTTGCTGCAATTTAGAGTTAAATTTGACAAATACAAGATCCCTCATCCTATCATGTCCTAGTCTGTTGCGACGCTTTGTGTGAACTTGTGTGTAGGTGAAAAAAATTAAAGGAACAGAAGAATGTGAGTTACTGGTTTAGCTATACTTCAATGAAATAGAAGAATATTTTTCATACCTGTTCAAATACTGACCAATTCCTCTCACAAGCCGAGGAGCTGCATGTCAAATTTAAAATCCTCATTGCCAATATCCTGAGACTTGGTGCGCCTGTGCCATGATTGAGCCACCATTTTGATGCATAAAGAAGTTTAGAGTGAAATGGTGTTTACAACAAAAATATGGTATTCACCAATCATATTAGATTATTCACTATTCACCTAGATTGAAGTTTTTGTTTCTCCTCTGCCTTATGGCAATTTCATGTCCAAATGACTCTGTTTGTTCCTGATAAACGTTGATTTCTTCGATGATATTGTCTTGAGTTTGTTCATCATCAACTAACTTTGTAACACAGTCAATTACAGCAGCTCTAAATGTGCCAGCAAGCTCAATCTCTGACTTTTTTGGGTAATAATAATAGGGGTTCAAATAGTACCCAGCCAAGTGAAGTGGAGTCTTGAGCTTGTTGTCCCACCTTTTGTCAATAATATCCCAAGCAACTTTGAATTTACTCTCATCATTGTCAAACCTTTCAGCTATTTCTTTCTTTGCCTCAAGCATACTTGCATGGAAGAATCCCATTGCTGGTATGTCACTGTCCATCCTCCTAAGCACATTAGCCAATGGCTCAAAAAAATTTATAGCAGTGTCAACATTCTTCCAAAAGGCTTCAGATCACACGACTTTATTGGCTTTCTTCCCTTTTGCTTTTTTCAAGTAACCCAATTCGTTGAGCTCATCCGATCTAAATAGCCGTGTCAACTCCTTCTTATTGTCTTGCATACTTTTCAGATTTAAATAAGCAGTAGCAAATCGAGTGATCCCAGATCGCACCAAATCTTTGCCAAGAAATTTCCTCATCAAATCCAACACCCTTGTATGAGCATACAAGAATGTAGTCACTTGTCTTACACTAGCAATGGTTTCCTCAACTGGCCCATGCTTCCCAATATCCTCTAGCATGAGATCTAAGCAGTGAGCAGCACATCCATTCTAAAATATGGAGGGTCTCTTTGCTGCCAAAAGACTTGCTGCTGCTACATTGACACTAGCATTGTCAGTGACCACTTGGACAACATTTTCCTCCCCTATATCTTCAATGCATTTGTCCACAAGGTCAAATATGTATTTGCCATCTTTCCTGGCAGATGAGCATTCAACAGAATCTAAGAAACATACACCATGAGCACTATGCACAACCAAATTCATTACTCCCCTGCCCTTTCTGTCTTTCCATGCATCTGTCATAACTGTGCAACCTGTTTGTTGCCATGATTCCTGATGGTTCTTGAATGTAGCCAACACTTTTTGCTTCCTTTTCTTCAAGAATGGTACACTCATCTCATATGCACTAGGCCCTCTCAAACCTTTACCAAAAGATCCAATTGCCTCGAGCATGTGGGCAAAGCTAGGAAGGTTGACTGTGTTGTGTGGAATACTAGCTTCATAGAAAAACTGGCATATATACTCACAAGCTCTATCCCTCCTCTCTTCTCTTTTCTGAGTTGTTATCTTTGTTTGACCTTTTTGGCTCACATTAGATCCCCCTTTGAACAGATTCTTCTATAGTACTAGGCTTGTAGAATTTCTCAATTGTGACATCACCTGCCACAGCTCTAGAGGTACTAGAACGAGATACTCTTGTTGGCTGCAGCACAATAACCTCATTTCCATCCTCAGAAACCTCTTCATCACCATCTGAGTGATCTAGGTCAATTCCTTCTCTTACCCTTTCCTGTTCCTTCCTTTTCTGTTCCTTTTCACCAATCTTTTTTGAAAGCAAATCTGCCATTTCTTCCTTCACATCAGCTGGAACTAACCTGCACTTGGATACATTGTTGCCACCAATGTTGGCAAGATGGTACTTCATCCTGGTGATTCCAGCATTGACCATCTTGTCACAATACTTGCACTGCAATGAATGCTTCTTCTTTATGTCTGGGCAAAAACAATGAGCCCATGCAGGGTCATCTGAGTTAATAGTAACATGTGTGGATGTTTCTTGTGGTACTGAGGCAGAGGCAGTGCTTGATTTGCCAGCTATACAAATATTAAGCAAAGTATTACAAATTGATCTAATTGGCCTTGCAAAATAGAGATTAACATATGCATTTTAATAACAGGGTAAACTAGCAATTTTACACGCAATGTCAAGCTAGTAGCTAAACAGTCAAACTAACATCTTTGTTAAACAAGCAACACTGGAACCGAGCTACAGAGATGGTAAGGGTGAGAACTGAGAGGAAAAAAACTAAACTTGCCTCCATGTTGCTCTGGCTGGGACATGGCGCCGGAAGTTATTGTCCTTGTCGGCTCGTCTTCCCTAGCCGGAGCAACAGCAGCAGCTTCCGTCCGTGCTGCTTGTGGGAGCCACCGTCAGTTGCGGGCGCCGCCGCCGCCGCCGCCGCAAGGCTCGGGAAAGGACGAGTGAGGTCGAGAGGATGCGGATGGCTAGGGTTGGGGTGCCTGGCAAGTTCTTCTAATGATTTTTTGGCTTTTTTTTCATTTTTATATTTTAAAAAAAATAAAATTTTAAAAATATATGGCCGTTCCAAGAAATTTCAAAAAAGGGACCCTGTCACCCGGGCGACAGCCCCTGTCGGCGACAGGCCTTTTTTGTAAAAAAAATTTCGATCCGGTCCTCGGTCGGTGAGCGCGGCGCGGGGGGGGGGGGGGGGTCGCCCCCCCCAACGGGCGACAGGGGCCTGTCGCCCCCCCTCGGGCGGCAGGGTCCCCCTCTATATAAGCCCCCCACCCACATTCTCTCTTCATCTGAGCCCAAAAATTCCACCAAAAATCCAGAAAAAAAAGAGAGGGGTGAGGAGAATGGAAGCGGCGAAGCCCTGCCGGATTGCGCACTTGTGATCTGCAGGTAATTATATTTAACTTAAGTATTTTTCCATTGATATTGTAGAGTAATTAAATTTAATTAGTGCTATAGTAGAACCAATTTAAGTAGGAGTTTAAGGATACGCGTTTATTATTAGTTTAGGAAATTAAGACTATGCGTTTATTATTACAATTGCAGTACTATTAGAGACGTGTTTATAAATTAATTATGATTTAGAATAGAATTTCGCATATGCAGTATAGAATTTGAGTGTCATCACGTAGTTATGAATACTTAAATGTTGTAGTTGAAATCCATACTTAGTTTTTACGGATTATTGAATAAGGTAGTGAAGTAAGGAGTATAATTCAATAAGTATTCTGTGATATACAGATATGTCGAGCAAGATGCAGTTTCAAGTATTTTTTGGTGACTACAATGTTTTGTAGGGGCCAAATGGAGTAGACCTTTCTACCTTTAAGTGCACATCTAGCGCCATAGATAAACCTCTGAAGAGGAGTTTTGGTTCCATATATAAGTGGCTGCAGCGTGGGTTCCGTGTTGATCCGGAGACACATGTGATGACCGTCCATTCTCTTGTTAATTGGGAAGTAGAAAGTGATTTATGGGAATTGATGATGATACACAACACTGATGACTGGCAGAAGTACATGCAAGCAGCTCTAGAGCGTGGGTGGCCTCTGGTCATTCTTGTTCAAACTCGGGAGAAGACACAAAATGAAATCCGACATGGTGCAGATCAAGCAACTCCGAGTATTCGAAGAGAGACCAACTATGTTAAGGAAGATGAGTCAGAAGAGATAGAGAACCGAAACATCGGACCACAGGGCCTTGCTGATGAGGGAGAGAGGATACATAGCATCGTGGACGAGATGGAGGCAGAAGACCAAGCCGCAATGGAGATGGAAGAATATGAGGGCTCATCTGATGACGAGCAGTACTCATTGCCAAAAGAGTGGAAGGAACATGGTTTTGGCAATCATGTCGTAGAAGACATACGAAATCAGGAGTGGGAGTACAGATGGAATGAGGTAGTGCAAGGTGCAACATATCCAAACATTGAAGCCGTAAAAGATGCTGTGAGACTATGGGCAATATCATTGAAGCGAGAATTTAGAGTCGTGAAGTCGGGCATTAAAGAATATGAGGTTCATGTTATTGCTGCACGTCCAGATGTGTGCCTTATTAGTGATAGGCATGCAGGTCTGCTACAATCAATAAGGAAATTGCAACGCGGAACAGCGACAACGTCTCCATTATGGTCCGATGTCAACAACGCCGCATTAGGCATATGGGTGCAAATTTCTATGACCACTTCAAGAACAAGGATCTTAAGAACATGTTTAAGAGGTTGTGCATCCAAAATCAACAGAGAAAATTCAATGCTTTATGGCAGATGCTTGATTAGTTGACTGCAGAGCAAGTGAAGGTAAGGGCATCAGGAACCAGCACGAGTCAGGCTGCAGAGGCTACGAATTCAATTGAGAAGCCATTTTCACACTGGATTCGAGGTGCACCTAAGGAGAAATGGTCATTCCTTTATGATACTAACGGAATGCGGTATGGTATTCAGACAACGAACCATGCAGAGTGTTTCAATATGGTTATGCGGCGTTGTCGTGCCTTTCCTCTTGTGGGAATTGTTGAGTTCATCATGTATGGGTGCATGGAGTATTTCAGAGAGCGTTACATGGCTGCAAGCATAAACATTAGAAACCCCCAAATTCAGTTTTGCACAAGAGTGACACAATATATGCAACATAAGATAGAAAATGCCAAACTACACCGTGTCATATCGACAGGTACAATGGAGCATAGATTTGAGGTTCTATGCAAGGATAGAACTGGTCGTGGTATCCGTAGAGATAGGGTGGTACAGGAGGGTTTGATTACAGTAGATGGCAAAGCCTTCTGCTCCTGCATGAAGCCTAAGTTATTGCATTTGCCATGCTCGCATCTCATTGCGGCATGTGCAGTCTGGGTTGCAGCCAGGAGTATTTGTTTCACCTTACTTCAGCAAGGAAGAAGCTGTATCCACCTGGGAACATGAGGTATACGGGATTGGAATAGTGGGACCTTTCATTCAGGATAATGAGGATAAGATGTTTATTCCTGATCCAGCCACTAAGAAAGGCAAAGGCCGCCGTATGACACGTCATATTCGGAATGGTATCGACGAGTCTGAAGCAAGCAAGACACAAAAGCGTTGCAGCCAATGTGGAGCATTGGGTCACAACTATAAGAAGTGTCCTCAGAATGCACTTCACGATGCTGCTGACGTTGGTCCTTCTGGAAATCCTAGAGATGGAGCACCTCCTACGTTCAGACGACCATCGGTGAGAATTGCTCGTGGAAGGCACTCGGTGTCATGATCCACCAGTGTGCAGTTTGTACCTATATACTAATCGTGCGTGGAGTTTGTATCGAACCTATTTGTAATATGTAGTAATCGTTCGTCCAGTTTGTATGGAACATATCTGTAATGTATAAATATCGTGCGTCCAGTTTGTATCGAACCTATCTGTAATGTATAAATATCGTGCGTCCAGTTTGTATGGAACATATATGTACCTATGTGTTCTCATATATTTTTGAATGCAGGTATGGAGATGGACTCCTTGCTAGACCCAGTTATCGACTCGAGCCACAGGTCTTTCTTTGCAGCAGTTGAGCACCGAGCCCTAGAGGTGCTACGTCCTCGTCCACCTGGGGAGGCGATCTTTATACACCACGATAGGGTTGACAGGTATGTAATGAAATATTATTGTTTATCACTTATGTATTCGTAGGTATTCCTTTGTTTCGACAATTTTGTTTATTGCAGGTTACGTGAGTCCGGTCTACTGACTCTGGGCTGTCTTGTCGAGGATGGGCTTGTTCAGCTCGACCGATCCCTCCTGACAGTGCTAGTTGACAGATGGAGGCCAGAGACACACACGTTCCACCTCCCATGTGGGGAGATGACTCCTACGCTGCAGGACGTGGCCTACCTCCTCGGCCTCCCTATCGTCGGGGAGGCTGTAGGTCCGCGTGTGGTGGCGGCCTCGTGGAAGGATGACCTGGAGGCCCGTTTTGCCCTGGTTGACTGCGTGGAAGAAGCAGGTCCGATCAACCCGCACCCGCGAGCAGCAGGTCCTTCGAAGACCTGGTTCCTACAGTTTACAATACGTATTCATTGCATATTTAAGTTTAATTATTACAATTCACATGTTGCATTATTAGTTGAAACCATTAATCTTAATTGTTTATGCAGCCTACCCTGTTGCCTGTGGATGCCGACGAGTACAGTGTGACCAGATCGCTGGAGGCGTACCTGCTTTGGTTGTTTGGTTACATCATGTTCAACAACACTCATGGCAACTCGGTCGATAGGATCTCCTTCCATATGCACGGGAGATTGCGGATGGGGACGAGGACGTACCGCCCTACAGCTGGGGTGAGGCAGTACTTGCAGCCACTTACCGTGGACTCTGCGATGGCTGCAGGAAGACACATGGGAATGCTATCCTGGCGGGGTGCCACTACTGCTGCAACTTTGGTCGTACGAGAGGCTAGCCGTTGGTCAGCCCATCGTCAGCCACGAGCCTTACCACGAGGCCATGTATGGCGACGAGGAGGATGACAGGCCCACTATGGGAACTCTCTGGATCTAGCGTCAGCTACGTTCGCAACAAATCTAATTTTGTTATTCATTGTTACACGATGCATTAGCGCACTTTTAATTTTACTTATTCGGACTACAGAGGTCCTGGGCGCATGCGCAGGTTAGATGCACATATCCTGAGTTTGTTTCGGAGCTCGACATGCTGACGCCCGAGGACGTTGTCTGGGAGCTTTATAGCCCAGAGGCTGTGGCTACTCGTGCACCAGTAGGCCTGTCTTCGCACTGCTCCGCGAATGCGAGCCTGTGGCTTACTACAGCCGTCTTGGTTTACGACATCGCGGTTGAGGCATATTGCCCCTGGAGAGTCAGGAGACAGTTTGGGCAGCGCTATGAGTTTCCGATGCCCACCACATTGGAGTGTGTCAGTCGCCAGGACCACAGGTAATTATGAATGAACTTGGCTCATACATTTGTGTCGAATCTAACGATTCTTCGTGGTCCACTTTTGTAGGTTGTCAAGGAGTGGCTTGCCGTGCTCTGCTGATTGGCTCACCAAGATGCAGTCGTGGGTGGACCAATGGGAACAGGCAGACGAGCACTTGGTCCATCCAACAGGACCACACACAGACAGCTCCTTTAGGGCTTACCTCATCTGGTACTTACCCCGGACTCGGGATCGTCTGGTTTATGTTGACACTCACCCGCAGGCACACCAGGCAAGGCCTCAGGATGGCTATGCCCGGCACCACGTGGAGGCACTAGCTGGCGCGGTGAGTCTCTTGATCATATTTGCATATATATATATATTAATATTCATAAGATAATTCATGTGTTACTAACTGTTCCTTTACTTAATGGATGCAGTTTCGCCTTTGCAACATGATGGAGATGGACTGCTCGAATTACCTGACGAGGGTATGTGCCGGATCCCCAATGACCCAGTTTGAGCAGATAGAGGCATGGTCGAGGCAGCGTGACCAGTTGCGTTCAGTACTGCACAACTTGGGAAGCCGAGTGCAGTATGAAGACAGCCATGGGTCATCCCAGGCCTCGTCGTCGTTCCCGTGTCCGGCGACCGTGCACCGGCCGACATCTCAGTACTACACAACTACAGGTAACGTAGATATCTCTTTAAAATTAGATCAAGTGTTGCTACATATTTACTAATATCACAAACAGGATACGATCCAGCTACTGCGTTCGGCCATACTGGAATGTTTAGAGGGGCACCACTAGTTGGCGGACCGTATCCAGGGATGGTAACGGGGCCACAGATACCGGCCTACACAAGTTAGTTTATGTTTCGTATTTCGGTTTCTACATGTCATGATGAAAGACACGAGCGTACGCTAACATCCGCATTTTATGCGTAGGATTCTACCCCGATGCGGGCGCCGGACCTTCTTCCTCCTTTCGACCTGGTACAAAACACTCTCTCAATACACTCACTAATTTACCACGCAACATATGTTGGTTTACGTTTATATGTTACGCAGGGTTTGTTGCGAGTACGTTCGTTCCAGATAACGAGGGTGTCACCTTAGACGAACTCGACAGCTTGACTCCAGACTCACCTGGCGCACGGTGACCCCGATGTCTTGGTGTATTCACAGCTAGGAGGAGCACCACTTGGGATCTCTCAGCAGCATACACCACAGCCCCTTTTGTGTCCTGAGCGACAGGTGAGGTCTCCGGATTGTCACACCTACTCTGAGGGCCATGTCCGTGCACAGCAGAGGGCTAAGAGGGTCCGACGCCCTAGGGGTGGTTAGATATATCCGATGTTTGTATCTCTGATGTTTATTTGTAATGAGATAGCTGTGGACCGCTTATTTGTACACTTCAATGTTCGCCTCTGATCACTCTCGTATTTTCCATTACATACGATAGATGGTATGTTTATGCTTCGATGCTTTATTAGTACTAACTACGATTCAAACTTGACATTATGTATATGTCTAGTGAATACAAGTTAGGTACGAGACATACATACAATCATAATACAACATTAACAATACTAAATGCGAATACATCTTAAACCGATGAATATCATATGTTATAGATCATGGCATGAAATCATCTAGATCGTCATCCCAGTTGATAGATGGTGGTGCTGCAGTTGGTGTAGTATGGCTCGACGAACCTCTTGCCTTTCCCTTTCTCTCTTTTTTGGATCTAGGTTCATGTACAAGGGGAGGAACATCATGTGTTGGAGGCCATGGTTTGGGTGGCATAAAGTCATCCATGTCGTCATCCCAGTTAACACAAGTTGGTGCTTGAGGTGCTGCAGCATGACTTGACGAACCTCTTCCCTTTCCCTTTCTCTCTTTTCTGGATATAGGTTCATGTACAGGGGGAGGAACATCATGTATTGGAGGCCATGATTTGGGGGCCATAAAGTCATCCATGTTGTCATCCCAGTTAACACAACTTGGTGCTTGAGGTGCTGCAGCATGACTTGACGAACCTCCGGTCATCTATTCTTGTGGAGGCCAAGTACTATGACCCGAAGATCTTCTCCACCTCCTTCGCCTAGTTTGCGGCATAAGTCCACCGAAGATACATACCAATTTACGGAAATTTGGTATCGATTTGTTAATCAACTCCGTGTCCTCGGGGTAATCCTAGCATATAATTAAAAAACAATTTTACTATTTTATAAATATAGATTCCAAATGACGGACGGAATTAGAACTGAATGAGAGTTACCTTAATGTGCATCTCATACACCTCTGGCCGCATCCATATCTTACAAGAACTTTGTAAGAATCCAATGACATTAGGATGATTCGCTAGTTCACATACTCTCATGTATATATTCCGACATTCTAGCAGGTGTCCCTTTACATCTTCCGTTGTAATATCTCGAAACATTGTGAAATTTTTAAATTCTACTATTTTGGACAACACCATCTCTATCGTACCATCCGCTAATGGATCTAACTTCTTACTGATTAAAAGATGTGTCATGATATCAAGTATTATACTAGATTTTTCTTCAGTCCATGAAAATCCTCCTGAATTGGAGGCAGGCATTGCCTTATGCTGTAATATCAATAAGGTACTGTCATTATAAATTTACAATTCTATATTTCACTATCCAAAAATTAATTCTAGCCTCGAATCGTACATAAATTGTTCTATTATAGCACTAATTATATTAAATTGCTATACAATATCAATGGATTCAAATATAATTACCTGCTGATCACAAGTGCGTAATCCGGCAGGGCTTTGCCGCTTCCCTTCTCCTCACCCCTCTCTTTTTTTCAGGATTTTTGGTGGAAGTTCCTCTCTTTTCCTTTTTTTGGATTTTTGGTGGAATTTTTGGGCTCAAATGAGGAGGGAATGGGGGTGGGGGCTTATATAGAGAGGGGGACCCTGTCGCCCGAGGGGGGGGGGCGACAGGCCCCCCTGTCGCCCGTTGGGGGGGGGGGGCCCCGGGCGGGGGGGGGGGGGGGGGGGGCAGGGCCCCCCGGGCGGCGGGGGGGGGGGGGGGGCGACCCCCCCCCCCCCCCCCCGCCGAGCCCCCGCGCCGCGCTGACCAAGGACCGGATCATAAATTTTTTTACAAAAAAAGGCCTGTCGCCCAGGCAGGGGGCGACAGGGGGCCTGTCGCCCACCCCATGGGCGCCATTGGCCCATTTTTGAACTTTCTTGGAATGGCTATATATTTTTGAAATTTATTTTTTTAAAATATAAAAATGAAAAAAACTCGATTTTTCGGGCCTGGCCGTCGAAAGACATGAGAGTTTTTGGCCCAAAGTTTGCATCGTAGTGCTATATTCCAGCTTCATTTAGCGCTTTTAGCCGGCTAATCGCCGCTATTAGTGGAAAAACCAAATAGCGCCACATGCTAAGTATCCTAGTGGCCCTGCTCCACAGCAGCTATAGCGGGCTATAGCGGTGGCTATAGCCCGCTATTTTGAACATTGCTGCAATCCTAGAGTGCTCCTATGCACTATTGGGGACGCTAAACCACAAGAGACTTATTACGACCCGAAGGTCGGGGTGAATGTGATGTCCAAGACCTTGGCAGATCACGTCTCATACAAGCCCCTAACTTTCTCGCATAAGCACCTAAAGTGGATCGACGGCCAGATAGTGGAAAGCAAGGGTATTCTTCATGCTATGTCCCTGAAAATAGGGCGTAACAAGGTCTTCCTATACTTCCACGTCTTCGATACCCCGGAAGGTGAAGAGTTTGTCTTGATAGGTTAGCCAATAGAGCCACTTGTCAACCCAAATGGAGACCGAGCAACCCTCGAGGTCAAGGTTAGCAAAGAAAGAGTCCCGGTCAGTCTAGTCCATTCATGCAACACTATTGCAGAGGCTAGGCTAGAGCAGGACCCATTGGAGGAAGCGGTGAACATCAGCCAAGAAAAGCACACTTAGCCCATTCTTGAAGAAGATGTATCACACTTCACCCAGGAAACAGACCCGGATGGCAAAAGTAAGCTCAACGAAGAAGAGATACCACAACCTCCTCTCCCTGAGCTAAAGCCGCTGCCTCTTGGTTTGAAGTATGCATTCCTCCACGACAACAGAGCCACGCCGGTTGTCATCAGTGATAAGCTGACAGAGACTGAAACTCGGTGGCTTGTTGCAGTCTTAGAGAAATATCGGTCCGTCATTGGATATTCTCTCCAAGAATTGAAGGGGATCAGCCCCAACTTTTGCACCTATCGCATCCCAATGGAACCGGAACATAAGCTGTCAAGAGAACATCAATGGCGGCTTAACGATGCGATGAGGGAGGTAGTCAAGAAAGAGGTACTCAAGCTACTACACGCGGGTATCATATACCGCGTGCAAGACAGTGAGTGGGTCAGCCCAGTTCAAGTGGTCCCAAAGAAGGGAGGCATGACAGTTGTCCGAAATGAGAGAAATGAGCTCATACCTCAGCGGATAGTGACCGGATGGAGGATGTGTATCAATTACCAGATGCTCAACAAGGCCACTCGGAAAGATCACTTCCCTCTCCCCTTCATCGATGAGATGCTTGAACGGTTGGAAAAATACTCATACTTTTGCTATCTCGATGGATACTCTAGTTATCATCAGATTCCTATTCCTCCAGATGACCAGAGTAAGACTACCTTCACCTGCCCCTACGACACGTTCGCCTACCGGCGAATGTCATTTGGTCTATGCAATGCACCAGCTTCATTTCAGAGGTGCATGATGGTGATCTTCTCAGACCTGATTGAGCACATTATTGAAGTGTCCATGGATGATTTCTCAGTCTACAGTAAAGATTTCGATCAATGCCTTGAGAACTTAGATAAAGTTCTCAAGAGGTGCCAAGAGACACACTTAGTTCTCAACTGAGAAAAGTGTCATTTCATGGTCAGGGAAGGAATTATTTTTGGGCATAGAGTGTCTGAACGAGGGATAGAAGTGAATCGGGCAAAAATCGATGTTATCAAGCAGTAGCCACCCCCAACAAATGTCAAGAGAGTTAGAAGTTTCTTGGGTCGTGCTAGCTTCTACAGGAGATTCATCATGGACTTCTCCCGTATAGCCAGGCCCCTGACAAACTTATTGGCAAAGGATGCCCCTTTCAACTTCGACGAGGAATGCCTCGTAGCCTTCTACACCCTAAAGAAGGCACTCGTGTCCGCGCCCATCATTCAGCCTCCCGACTGCAATGCTTGGTCAATGCAGAGATAAGCAACATTATGCCATATCCTACGCCAGTAAGAAATTGACCGGACCCCAACTCAACTATGCCACAACGGAGAAATAACTCCTGGCGGTAGTATTCGCCATGGATAAGTTTAGATCCTACTTGGTTGGTGCGAAAGTGATTGTATACACGAACCATACAGCACTAAAGTACCTCCTAACCAAGAAGGATGCCAAGCCACAACTCATACATTGGATTCTGCTCCTCCAAGAGTTTGATTTGGAAATAAGAGATAAAAAGGGGGCAGATAATTGTGTGGCAGATCATCTCTCAAGAATGCAAGTACAAGGGTCGGACTTGCCAATCAATGATTATTTGAGAGATGACACTCTTCTGAAGGTCACTACATCCAGTCCATGGTATGCGAACTTGGTAAACTTCATGGTGACTGGATATATACCTCTAGGAGAAGATGAGAAGAAGTTGATACACCTCAGCAGATTTCACCTATGGGATGATCCTTACCTGTTCAAGGTGTGTGCTGATGGTTTACTCCACAATTGTATCCCGTTATGTGAGACCCGCAAGATTCAGGAGCGTTGCCACTCCTCACCCTATGGAGGACATTACGGAGCTTTCCGAACTCATGCTAAAGTTTGGCAGAGTGGATTCTTCTGGCCAAACATGTATGGAGACGCAAAGGAATTTGTGCGGTGTTGCCCAAGATGTCAAAAGCATGGGAACATCAATTCCCGAGACGCAATGCCACTCAAGAGCAATCTTTAAGTGGACATCTTCGACGTTTGGGGAGTTGACTTCATGGGTCCCTTTCCAATGTCAGAGCAGTGCGAGTACATCTTGGTAGCAGTGCACTATGTGTCCAAGTGGGTTGAAGCACTTCCTTGTGTTGCGGCCGACTCAAAGAGCTCCAAGAAAATGTTTCAAAAAATCATATTTCCTCCCTTCGGAGTTCCAAGACTTGTGATCGGCGATGGAGGCTCACACTGCATCGACAAAACCTTCAGGAAGTGCCTCAGGGAACTAGGAGTAGACCACCAGGTTGCCACACCATACTATCCCCAAACAAGTGGTTAGGCAGAGACGTCATATAAGCAGATCAAGAATATATTGCAAAAGACGGTCAATGCAATGGGGAAGGGTTGGAAAAGCAAGTTACCTGAGGCACTATGGGCTTATCGGACGGCATTCAAAACACTGATATGAATGACATCGTATCAACTGGTTTATGGCAAAACTTGCCATTTGCCAGTTGAACTCGAGTATAAGTCCCATTGGGTAATTAAGAGGTGGAACATGGATCTCCAATCAGCCTGAATCAAATGACAAATCCAACTCGCTGAATTGGATGAATGGAGGGAGAAGGCCTACCACAGCTCTAAACTCAACAAGGAACGCACAAAAAGATGGCATGATAAGCGTATCAAGATCAAACATTTCAAGGCGGGAAATAAGGTACTCCTTTTTAAGTCTCACGTTCGTTTGTTTGGTCATGGTAAGCTTAGAAGCAAGTGCGAAGGTCCCTTTTTGGTGCTTAACACCACTGACCACGGCGCTATAACCCTCCAGGATGATGATGTGAATGTTTTCAAGGCCAATGGCCAAAGATTGAAAATATTCCTCGAGCCCGAAATACCGGAGCTCGAAGAGGTAGATGTCTATGAGTTATCCGAGTTAGAATAACCATCTACGGTCGTCGCCGTACCTTAAACGTGTCGTATCCTAGTTTAGATTCCTCTTTTCTCTTCCTCCCGTTCTTTCTTTTCCTTTCTGGACCAAGGCACCCAAAAACCCAAAAAAGGAAAGAGAGAGGAAGAGCGTTCCAGAAGACCGGAGACCACACCTGACAAGGTGGGGCCGGCCGGCCACCCTCATCCACTCGTGCAATGCTCGTCTCAGTGCAAACGTTCACTTCCTGGGTGTTTTGAGCGAGAGGGGTTGATTTAAACCGAAAGGCTCCCCCTCCTTCCTCATTCCAAAGCTTTACACCAGATTTCATCCTGTCCATCCTCCTCTCCTCTGAGATGACTGCCTTGGCCTCGCAATCTTCCCCAAAAACACCCAAGTCCGAGACCATGGAAACATCCACTCCAAGGGAGCCTTCCAAATCCAATCAAACCCGTGCCTCATCAAGTAGCGTCAGGATCTTGGAGCCACTGGAGATCGCCGCGTTCTCGTCATTGCCGCCGGCTGGCCAGGGGCGCCAGCCCCAAGCCGGCTGGCCTCACCCTGAGGCCGGTCGTCCCCCAGTTTGGTGGAGAGCTCTATCCAGGGCCCTGGATCAGGGGCCCTTGTGCGCCCCCGTGTGCACAGCCCAACATGTCCTACCACATGGGGTTCTTTCCCCCTTGGAAGGTCGTGACGAAGCGCGCGGGAACGTCTTCGGGAGGGGCACGTGTCGCACAAGTCGCTGCACTCCAAGTGGTGCAGCTGGACTCGTCCACGTACTCCCCCGCCAGTCCTAACCCACCACGCTACCGCGTGACAGGGGCCAAGGTCGGCAGAGGGAAGGTACTCACCCCTCCACTTGATCGCAGTGATGCGGATCTCCTACCGGGCTCGGTGCGACGCCACATCAAGCCACCACCGATCGGTGGACCACCAGAGATCCACGCCTGCACGGACTCCAGCGACGACGACGACGAGGAAGAGCCCAATAACATCGCATCTCTCCGCGAGCAGCTCGCCACTCTCCAGTTACGCCTCAACAATATGGATGAGCGCGTAACCGAGACCGAGATCGATAGGATGGAGCTAGGAGATAGGGTCGACACTCTCCGCATGGCCATTTGTTCCAAGATCAAATGCCTTGCAAAGGTGACCGGGAACGAGGATCTCTACAAATCCCCAGACCCCAAGTAGGTGCTAGGTCTAGATCGAGTCCTAGGTTTAGGTTGGGTGCTTGATTTCCTTTTTAATTCTTTAATTTGTTTAGTTTGTAATCAGCAGCACCCACCTTTGATTTGAATAAAATAAAAACCAAGTTTATTTCTCCTTGTGTTTATGTGGTTGGTGCACATGTGTGTGCCAACCACACCCCTACTCTGATGTTTTGTCAAGCGTGCAGCAATTTCGAATGAGAAGGGTGAATCCAACATTCCAAAGAAATTCGAACAAATTCCGAGAGAAAATTGAGCCGGGCGGCCTAAACCAGGCCGCCGGCCTGTGATTTTTCCAAATTCACCAAGGCAACCTCCCTGGAGCCTGCACCCCTGCAAAAAGATCACAGAGAACGGCCACAGGTGCAAGCCGGCCGGCCTCTCCTAGGCCGGCCGGCCCCACCTGTCAGCCGCCCTCCGAGCCCCTTCGCGTGCTGACGGTTCGGTACCCCTACTCTCTAATCCTTTCTGGTTTCATTCAAATTCATTCAAATTCATCATGATTAATTTCAAATAAAATCCTTGAATGACATGACTAGGAAGAGTTGAAATCATTTCACAAGAATGGTTTTTGCTAAGTTTTATTTCTTATGCAAGTATCGAATTACCTCTGGAACTCATGTTAGGATCGCTCGATCGGTTGCCTATTGCTCTCTATGATATAATGACATGAAGGCATGTTAGTTCCTAATTCAAAGTCTTGGAAGCTTTTATTTCGAAAACACAAAAAAGGCAAGCTCTTATGCTCAACTTTGTCAATACCCATTCTAGAGCCTTTCACACATACATGCAAGTTCAAACCTATAGCTATCTTATACATTGTGAGCTCGTTCAAACTTAGTGCCCCCGAAGAAAGTTTGGATTGCTCATTCTTCCGGGTCATTCACGTACACGTTCATCATTCCAAAGTCCTTTAATAGTGGTTGCAAAATGATTCTTCATCCCCCAGAAAAAGAAAGAAAAATATGAACGGCATTCATGCCCATTGAGTAAAAAAAAAGAGAAAGGGGAATATGTATGATGCTTGACACAAAACCACTAAGGACATGTATCTTCATTCACACTTGCACTTGACCCAAATGATGAACATCTGGGCTACTAGGAGACACTTGATTTGAACTTGCAATATAAATGTTGTAGATATGCAACATCATTACCTAGCTCCACGTACTCCTATACAAGAATAACTTCTGAAGAGCTGGTGAGGTTTCGAACAAAATTGAGTGAATGAGTGACCTGAGCAAAGGAGTATGCCTTGAACTTATTTAAAGACAAAAATCTTCCAAGTACTGCGGAACAGGAGCTCGTCATGATCTTCATAGACTTATTCTGGAGATCAATAGGTGAATGTAAGGGCATTAGCCACCCGAAATCTGAGGTATGTAAGGAAAGCTTTGAAATAACTCTTATGCATACCCAAGCTCGTTCACCCTACACTTTGCTTGATCCTCTGGATCTTTGTTGACTCTTTTTGCTCGGGATGAGCAAAGTCTAGGTGTGGGGGTGTGTTGGCGGTCAATTTCGATGATTTTTACCGCCAACATTCCTTTGGATTTCATACTTTCAGGACCATTTTGTTATGATTTTCACTAACATTAACGAGTTCCATGAGTTTTGGTGAATATTTGAACTCAGGAACAATATCTACGAAAATGAGCCAAAATGGGGAGATTCCCAGGCCGGCCGGCCTAGGCCAGGCTAGCCGGCCTACCCCCTGTGGAACTTCATCGTGCAGCTTTTTGGTTCGTGGTCCTGAGAACATAATCAAGCCAGCCCAAGGGTGATTCATGCAAAAATCACAAGTCAAGACCGAAACGCTTGAACCAAGTCAAGTCGGGCCCAATTCCAGTGACAAACCAAAGAATCAAGACCTGAACTGACTTGAGGAACAATGTGCAACTCGTGATCAACGTGACAGAGCAACGGAGGCCCGAAACGAGCCAGAGCCAGGCCGACCGGCCTAGGTGAGGCTGGACGGCCTCTAACTATCAGCGTTGAAGCCAAGCAACTGCCACCAACTTCAGGAAGGAATCAGGAGCGTCCACGAGAAGGCAGTGGGAGATCGGAGGCACCCCCAGACCGGCCGGCCTAGGGGAAGCCGGCCGGCCCCACTTGTCAGCCTCTGATGCTCTCCCTTGGCGTGGAAGTTAAGCATAACTGTCTTACCAGCGTACAACTGACGCCAAGATTCATACCGACCATGAAGTAGTATAAATAGAGCTCTACCCCCCTCTTGTAACACACACCATCCATTGGAGAAGAGAATTCTTCTGTTACATCCTTTGTCATAGATTAGGAAGAGAGTGGGGTGAGAGCTCTGGTGAAAGCCAAGCTAAAGGAGCGGACACGAGTTCTCTCGGTCTTACTCCATATTTTGTATCCACCTGGGAGGAATATACTTTGAGTAAGTACCTTGTCTTAACTTCAGTTTCTTGCTAGCTTTACTTTCTGTCTTAATTACTTGTTTATTTACTTTCTTTGATCTGCGGGATCCATAGTCTGCGTAAGTAGCAACTTCTGCTTATTTGAGGTTGCTTTCTATCTAAGTACACGGAGCAAGTAGCTTGAGAGCTATGGGCGTGGTGCCCAGGCTTAGTTAGTTATCTCAGGTTGTGTTCCACCTTACAAAACCGTTGTGGTAGGCGGTAGGTGGTGACAGCCATATCCATCCCTTGTAGTCCACCACGTTCGAGTGTTTTCATAGAAGTAGGTGCAGGTTGTCGTTGGACTCCCCTGTCATTCCTTTCTAAAGTCCTTCCTCTTCCGGCCGCCGAAGCAGATCGGGTTAGTAATTAGCTTGTCAACTTGGCAGAGTTGTAGGTTATCTGGAGTTAGGCCCTCTCCCCTTTTTATCCTCTTCTCGCTGGTTGTGTCCGACTGAATAGTTCTATGTTTGGTCGAAGCTTTACCGTTCCTTAGATTCGATATTCCAAGTATACTCCCTGGTGAAAGCTACAATCAGTCTCTGTGCGCTTGCGGAGTAATCGTTAGGCTAAGGAGTGCCAACAGCCAGTCAACCCTATCATTTCGCCGTCAGTGGCTGTACTGGCCCAGAGAAACCTCTTCAGCACTCCACCTGGCTATGTTCCTCCGACATCTCTAGGGAAGCCTCCTGATATGGAAGTTTTTTCTGGATCGAGTGCCTCCAACACTGGGGGGGAGTGCACCATTCGTCACGCAGAAATCGTCCCAGAGCACCAGGCCGATGGTCATGTTACAACAACCATCGTCGCCACGAGTTCCATAGCAGGGGGGCACCCCGACACCAGAATCGACTACCCAGCCGATGGCACTGTACCAACAAGACCCAGCTGCCTATGCTCAGTTCGCTGATTACATGGCGCACATGATGGGTCTCCTGCCACATGTGATGTCTAACCAACCCGTCCAGGAGCAATCAATAGTGCAGCAACAGGTGCCCGTCCGCATCAACAACAACAGGGATTTGTTCCGCAACAGCAACAACCATCCGTTCAACCTGTTGCAGGTCCAACGACGGTTGGGATAAATGCTGCTGATCTTGATTACCAGAGTCCAAAGCCATCGCATGCAGCCAGGCAAGTTGACCAAAAACCAATGCAAGCAAGTTGATCAATGTTCGTTCTGTCTTGAGATGCTGCTGTGAAAATTCGTGTGAGCAAAATGACGAATATTTATTGTGTTTATGATGTGATGCGGACGCGTGGTTCGCTGCCCCCACACAGATTTTAGAGTGGTGCTACACTTGATATTATAGTCACTGAAATTTGTTGCAGTGACCTCAACTTTCGAGATATATAAATAATCATGAGCACTCGCGATGTTTATAGTCTTCAACAGCTCGGCACTAGCTGGAGGACCTAGAGCAGTATTACGTACTTTATGTTCATACTTTTCAAGTAGAAGTCAATCCATTCTGTGGTTATTAGAGGGTGATTTGAACACTGGCTTATTTCACAAAATAGCAAATGGGAAAAGAAGAAAGAATACCATTTTCAGTATTCAGAATGATGGCATGGAGGTGGATGAGACAGGCAAAATCCTAGATTTGGCCACAGAGTATTACAAAGGTCTTTTTGGCCAATCAGTAAACAGTGATATTAAGCTTGACCAGGATTGTTGGACTTTGGAAGAAAAGGTCTCATAGGATGAATGTAACAATTTATGTAAAAAGTTTGTGTTGACATTTCTTAGCGCAGTCACTAGGAATGGTTAATTCCCAGCAACGGCACCAGAAATGCCTTTTGGCGGTCCTTAGTGCAATCACTAGAAATGAGGGCGCCGAACCCATCCTAACAACTACACCCAAGGGGTGCCACTCTCATGGTATAATCAATACGATTACAGATGGATCCGCAAGCGCACAGATATACCGTTGTAGCATTTCACCCGGAGAGTAAGGGTATCGTCATTTATTTTTGTCCCAAAGGACAGTAGCAGCAAAGGTATTGTACTCAACATTAACCATGACATTGTGCCTCAAGTAATAGGTAATGCTCTAACAGGGGTAAGTCCAGATAAAGAATAAGCAAGGGTAATGTGACACAACACACATCCACACTCCAAGAGGAAGGAATAAAGGAGAGATACTATAAAACAAGGAACTACTCTATCCGACGTCAAGTCAGCTGGAGCTTAGGCTAGGTTAGGTGTCCTAGTGCTTCTATCCAAAGCTGGGGTCATGTTAGATCATGGTTAGGACTACAGGTGCCAGGAAAATGGGATAGCGGGGAGAAGGTCCCATACCGGAGTACATCCAGTCCCATTACCTCTTTGCATGAACTCCTACACTGAACCCGAACGTCGGGGAGTACGCTAAACGCAACACCGCTGTTACGCTGGACAGACAGGGCTGTCACCACCAGCCGTCTACCCCAGTCACACCGTGGAGCACGGTCATATCCGAAGGATCCCACATACCCAAGCACCACGCTCGTGTATGAAGTCACTACTCTAGTGCCCCCAGGTCTCCCACCCTTCGGATGGACGAGTAAAACACTAAAACAAGCCCCAAAGCACAACGAACCTCTATCCGTACCTGGATCATCTGGCCTAACCAAGACCGTAGCATATCTTATGAACGATCTAAGCATGGATTGATAAACTATCAAGATAGTAAAGCAACCATGGCAGAACTCTATATTATGAATAGAAGTCTAACAAGTTGGATACAAAGCCATACCAGGAGACGAGGATTGCTCAACGACTCCGATGACGACTTGCTCGCTAAAGAGAACTAGCCTAGCTCCACTACCTAGCTAAGAGAGCAAGAGAGAGGAGAGCCTTCTAGGAGAGAATGGAATGAAGTGTGTGTCTGTGTTGAGAGGGGGGGGGGGAGAGGGCCTATTTATACTACTTGGGGGTCGGTTTCCCGCCAACGCATATATGGAAGGTGATCAGGTGCCTTGGCCGTGACTCCTCCTCGAGATGCACCTGGACGCGTTGCAGGCCAGGTTTGGCCGACCCCACCTATCAGCCAGTCGAGCTGATCCTTTGCAGGGTGGTTGATTCTTAGGATCTTATCCTTATCCTCTGGTGCATCTTGCGTGGAGGCCCCGTTTCCTTTGACATGTGGGCCCTCTTTGTAAGGGTGTGACGCCGGATGCGATATTCTGCGTAGTTATGTGGCGTCTGCTGCGTGTTTTTGTCTTATTCCGCTCTTGCTCATCTGAAATGTACAAAACTCGAAAACAACTGTGGAGCGAGGTTAGTGATACAAATATGTGAGTAAGGCATGTAGTTTTCCTTTATTATTGAGTATAGTTGACGGGTGAAAATGGCACTTAAGCACTGTCAACAACTCCCCCAAACTAGCCCTTTGCTCGTCTCGAGCAAAGTTTTAGACTTAGGTTGTTGATCAGGAGTTTCTACAATGTCGCATTCCTGACTTATGCCCAAGGCACAACCAAGTGTTCTTACCTTTATTCTGAATAAGTTGGCCTTGTTCGCACCTTCTACCTTACTCCTGTGGGGCTTATAGCATCATCCTCATCTTTGGCGGTTGAGGGTCAGAACGGCTTGTAAAGTACCACTTACCACTCCTTTGTTCAATTGGCAATCCGGAGGTTTTTATAAAAATTTTTTTGAAAAGAAATATTGTAGTTCCTCGGGTGATCTCTCGGATCGCTCAAATGTGTTTCATTCCTCACCAAGGCCTTTTTATGTGCCTTTGTTTTTCCACCCTACTTCTAATGGCTCTTTTTGGTGGATCTGTAGGTATGGAGGATATAATGGCAAGCTGGCTTCTCATATTTCGCTAAGTCAAAGACCGGATCCACAGGAGAAACAAGTCATAAGCCTTGATCAAGATGTGCAAGTGTGTGGATATTTTTGGTGGATGGTGGATGAAACTCCTTTATATGATTTCTCTCTCCCTTGTAATATTTTTGGTATGGGCTATATTTTCTTTTTCTCTTTTTTTTGACATGCCTTGTGGCATGTGGCATACCTTCTTTGGGTATGCATTTTTCCTCTCTTTTTTTTTTGACATGCCTTGTGGGCATGTGGCATACCTTCTTTGGATATGTATCTTTTATTTCTTCTTGTATAGCCCATACATTATGATGATAACTTTGGAGAGAGATAAACATGGTACAACATGGAGTTTTATTTGTGGATGGATGGATGTACTTGCTATCTTTCAGGTGTAGAAGTATAGCATGTGAGTGGACGTGTACGTGATCTTGATCATGGGCGTGTGAAGTGATTCTCACAAAGGGTCACAACAATTTGACAAAGCTCAATGAGAAGACAAGTTGCATATGTAGAAAAGGCTTTTCAAACTTGTAACTCATATGGCTCTGGATAGGAATTGCATATCACCGAGGAACTTTATTTTATTTTTGTACTTTTGAAAAGAAATACTCTGGATATCAAGCATCACGTAGGAGAATATCATAGCAACTATTTTCAGCCATATCATAACCCACAACAACCTAGATTTGAATTCTGCTTTTCGCTACCTACAAGTTTCAAGCTTAAGGTTTGAACATCTAGCCACCAAACTCAGAACTTAGAGAGAGCACAAAGTTGTAACTAGGCATATGAAAGGAACTAACAGAGCAACTATTCATCATCTCAACAAGGAAAAACTACACATGCTTACTACACATACTGGAAAGCAAGTAAATATTTTTGAGTTTTTAAAGGTTTTGTCAATTTTTATTTGATTTTAGTTATGCAAATTTTTATGGATTTTTAGAATTTTGCAAATTTTTGTTTGGTTTCATGCAAGGTTTTGGAAAGCAGTAAAGGTAGAGTTTGATACAAGGTACCTCTCATGGGGGTCCTCCCCCAAGCTAGCTTCAGGCTCACTGCTGCTGGTTGGGATTAAACCCAGCCCAACGGTAGTAGGCCCTCCACTCCTCCTGGGATTGCTGCTGTTGCTGCTCCAGATTGCGGATCCTCTCGCCTGTGTATCGCTGCCAGTTCTGTGTTGACTCGATGTTGGTGGTGCGCACGTTCAGCTCGCCCATCTGCCGAGTCAGATTGGCGAAGCCTCTGGACAAAGCTGTACGTCGCGGGGGTCCACTGAAGCTGGAACTGGTGGACCGGTGCCCTGAGGCCTGCCGTGACCACTCAGTGGAGCTGGCACTCTGCCATGACGAACCTCCAGCCTCATATTGCTGTGGTTGAGGCTGAGGTTGCTGCTGTATGAACTCCTCCCTTCTGGCCCTGCTTCTTATAACCCTGCCAGGAAGACCAGAAACACTATGCCGACGGCTCTCCTCTTGTGGAAGAAGAGGGATGGTTAGCGAACGGCAGTTATACAAATGATATCCCGCATTTGGCAATGTGATTTCATTTGCATAACCAAGCGAAGAGAAAATCAAGGAGTCATTCGGGCCTTTCTTGAGCGTGTGGCCTTGAACCAAGTACGACTCACCGATCATAACACGGGGCTCCTCAATGAAAGGAACGGGGTTCCCGTCTAAGATTCCCATGTTTGATGCGATGCGGGTAACCAAAGAAGTACATTCAATAGGACCCGTCATCCGAAAATTTGTGAGCCATTGCTTAACCATTTCTTGTGCGGGGGAGATTCGGATCTTGTTGACCATGGCGTATAATATCATCAACTCATCGTTGCGCACTGGTCGTGGATCATCTCTTGGAAAGAGAGTGATACCCACCCACTTGTGCATCAAACAAAGAGTCGGGTTTTGAATGTCATTGCACCGAGGTGCAAACTTGCCATGAACAACTTGACCCAAAATCAAACCCCAAAACTCATGTCGATCAAAACCGCGGCAAGCTTTTGCAAGTGAAACTGGCAAACGCGCGCTAAAACCAAGGAGGTGACTGAAATTTCTCCAATTAAAATAGCGTTCAACTCCAAAAAGTCGGAAATAAACACCATCGTCCACCTCCTGAAGAGTGCAAAGAAACTGGATGGTGAGGAGACGAGAACCATTCTCCTCAACGGGAACAAAACCATCCCATCCAACCGCATGCCAAACACGAGCGAAGTCAACGTCCATACCTGTTTTTTTGAGAAGGTCCGGATCGAAGGCTCTGGTATGACCAAAGCTTCGATTCTTGATCATGGCGTAGGCTTGACGCTCGCGGTCGTCTTGTAAGTCGAGGTACGGTGCATCATCTTCATCTATTTCCATGTCCTCGGCTTGCGGTTCTTCAGCTTGCTCCTCTATTTGTTCCTCTTGTTCGTCTTGCTCATAGTCCATCATGGTCGGCGTTGGTGTAGGTTCGGGGGAATGACGGGATCTCGACCCACCTCGTGAACGAGATGAGCTTGACCCTATCATCTTCTTGATAGCTCTGGATAGTTTCCAACCTACACCCTTCATGCTTGCAAAAAGAACGAACGAGAACAACTCGATTCGGGTTACGTTAGTGAAATGAAAATGAAACTCTTACCCGAAAGTTGTTCCTCCAATTATGTGATCAATCTTGCAGCAAAGAATTGAGAGAGAGAGAGTGTGTTCTTGCAATCAAACTTGAGCCAAAATCCAAAGGAAACCCGAGCAAGAATGTGTGAGAGGGAGTGAGAGTGGAGAGAGTGAGCATGAGAGCTCATCACCCCTCTCTCGGCCTCTATTTGAAGGAAACTGGGCGAGTGCACCCGAGGAGGAGCCAGGCACAATGGTCAGGAAGCCGTTGGAGAAGGTGGGGCCCAGGAGCTGTTGGGCTTGGGTCGGCCGACCCTATGGTGGGCCCCCTGGTGCCCCTCTTTGGCCAGGTGATTCCTCAACGATCATAAACTTTGAAAATATGGTGCACGGCCAAAAGTTTGCTCGAAAAGATGTCCAAATTATTTTTTTCCAAAGGATTTTAAAACTGTAATACCCGGTTTATAAAAGGACATAAACCGAGCAATCATATACATGTCAGGATCAAGTCACACGTATATACGTGTGACTTCAGGGGAGGGTGAACCACGTTACGGCCGAGTTAGCGGCCGAGGCTCCCAATGTGGTTATTGGTACGTTCCTGGTCAATTCATATCCGGCTACAGTGCTTTTCGATACTAGTGCTACGCATTCCTTCATTACACAGTCTTTTGTCGAGCATATTGGTATTCATACTAGCACATTAAAGAGGTGCCTGTTAGTATCTTCACTGGGAGGACAATTGAGGTCTCATATCTTCTGCCCTAGAGTTAGTATATCCATAAGGGGGTGAGGATGTGACATCCCGACCTACAGATGTTACGGGAGAATTTGAGGATTGCTCAGTCCAGGCAGAAGAGATATGTAGATGTCCGTAGGAGGGTCCACGTGTATCTGAAGGTCTCACCGATGAGAGGAATCCGCAGGTTTAATGTGAAGGGAAAGCTAGCCCCCAGATATATTGGTCCGTTCAAGGTGTTAGAACGGAAGGGTGAGGTAGCGTATCGCTTGGGGTTACCTCCCAACCTCTCAGGAGTGCATGATGTGTTCCATGTCTCCTAGTTGAAGAAGTGCTTGAGATTGCTGGAAGAACGAGTACCGTTGTATGGGTTGGATGATACGGGAAGATCTGACCTACATCGAGCACCCGGTGAAAATTTTTTGGAGACCTCTGAGAGAGTTACTCGGGACAAGAAGACAAAGATGTGCATAATGCAATGGAGTTACCATACCGAGAGGATAAGCTGAGGAAGACCTATCCTGATCTCTTTGCTAGCCAGCCCAGAATCTCAGGACGAGATTCTTGTAAGGGGGTAGGAGTTGTAACACCCTAATGTAAAATTCCAGCATTTATAATGCATTTAATTGGATTTAATAAAGTTTCTAAGGTTTTCTTTGTGTAGCCTGCATTTAACTGTAATTTATTTCGCAAGGAATTAAAATTAATTTTAGTTCAACATGTTTGTGCATTCATGCTGGTGCATAATTTTATTTGGTTGAGTGCAAAGGAGTTTGAATTCAAATTTCATTTGAATTCAAATAGTTTGAGTGGAGTTTGAAAAAGAAAAGAAGGAAGAAAAACCAGAAAAAGGAAAACCAAACCCGGCCCCAAAACTCTTCCCCAGACCGACCTGCTCCCTCCTCCGCACGCGGCCCACACCAGCGCCGCGGCCCAGCTTCCTCCGTGCGCCCAGCCAGCTCCCGCCTCAGCCCGCTCGCGCTCGCCCTTCCACTGACATGCGGGCCCGGCATGTCAGCGTCGCCCCGCCCGCGCCGCGTCGCCCCATTCTCTCTCTGACCAGCCCGGCCCACACGTCAGCGCCCTCTCCCTCCTTCCTTTCTTCTTCCCCGTGCCGACCGGCCTCTGCTCCACAGCCTCGCTCCGCTCGCCCACCGCTGCACTGTGGGCCGACCCCGCGAGGCCCACTGGTCAGCCTCCCCTCGACCCTCTAGAAGCTTCGCCCCACCCCGAGATCACGCCAGGCCGTTGGCTCGATCCGCTTCCCCCGCGTTGCGCCCGTCACGCCCGTGATCCCTATCGGCCTTCCTTCCCGAACGCGCACACCGACATCCTTGGCCACCTCCTTTAAACAACCCCGCAACCCTCCTTGCACCTCATCTCCACCCCGCCGCCGCCTGCAACCCTCGCAGCCACGCCTCGCCTTGCTCTGCCGGAGCAGAGCTCCCTGCACTGCCACGGCCCCGCTGCCCTGCCGCGCCACAACTTCCCCAGGGCCGCGCAGCAGCTCCGCCCCCTGCCCAGGATCTTCCCCGAGCCTTTTGCCTCGACCCCAGCCCCGAGCAGTGCCGGAATCGCGCCGGAACCACTCGCAGGTGAGCTCACCACGCCGCTGCGATTGCTCGCCGCCGGTGCCACTCCGGCCACACTACCCCCTACACTGGCTTCTCAGGAGTCCCACGCGCCGACCCGTGGAGCTCAGGAGCCCGGAGAACCTCTACACCGACTGGTCCACGTGCGCAGCTCCGAGCGCCGCCGCCCGACCTCACCGTCAACTCACCTGCGTGGCATCTCCGGCCGACCCGAGCCCTCGGTGAGCATCCTCATGACCTTCCTTTTCTGTTGCGCTACAAATCCTAGCCCATAGGCCACCCCAGCTACCAGCACAACGTGCGCCGGCGCTCCGCCGCTGCACACGCCATGGCTCCACCGTGGCGGAACCTCTGCAACACCGCAGCACCCCACGCGAGCCTTGCACTAGCTCGCCCTCACGCTGCGCAAGCCTCACGACCCCACTACGCTCACTTCCTCACACCAGCACGACCTGAACGTGCGTACGCCGATGAGCTCCGCCGCGCAGGGCCGCCGCCGTCGCAGCACGCGCCTCTCCGAGCCTTGTCAAGTCCCACTTAGGCCCCAGGTGGATTACCCATGCCACACTGAGCATCCCAGACCCAAGCATGGGTCGAATCGACCCCTGGAATGCCAGTTTTGCGAACTCCGGTGAGTTCCCGGGCCGCGCCGCCGCGGATAGAGCCGCCGGCGTCGAGCGCCGCCGCCCCTGCACGCAGAGCCGATCGCAGCCGCACGATCTGCCTCGAACACACCAGATTAGATCCAGATCTAATCAAATCCGAGCCGCCAGATCCCGATCCGAAAGTCTAGATCTAAACATACCGGTTCGCCCTGGCAGTTTTGTTAAAGAGCCCCTTCGTTTCGTGGAAATCAACCCGCCGTCCTGTCCAGTTTAAAAGTAATTCCAGTTAGGTCCTGTTTTTAGCATTTAGACCTCTGAGCTTTCCCAAAATGGAACCCGCAGTCCAGCCCCTGCAGTTTTGCGTGCTGACCCCCAAATCTTTTCAGTTTTTATGTATAGGTCCCTGGTTTTTGCGCAGAAGCCCCTAGAAACCCTGTTTTCTTGCAGTTTAGTCCCTGAACATTGTTTTGGGCCTAGTTTTCGCGTTCTAGCTCCATTTTAGGCGTTCTTTATGTCCACGCGATCGTTGTAACGCGTAGAATAGTTTTAGCCTAGTTTTGTTTACTATTTTTATGTATTGTTGTACTGTTTCTTAGCATTTTCCTTTGTTTGCATGTATGTGTATGTGCTGGACCTTGTTTGGGCGTTGCGATCGTGAGTAGACGTTGATCCTTCGGAGGAGTACCAGGAGCCACCTTCCGTGGGACACTTCGAGCAGTAGGAGAAGTTTGAGGAAGGCAAGTACAACATGAACATTCCTGTCACCTTTAAATACAATTTCATACTGCATTTTAATACTGTATGCCTATAAGGACTTTCCTAGCCACTTTGTATCCTTTATATATATATCCCTTGGGTTGCATTTTGGTTAGTTGTGCTAGGTGCTGCGCTCTCACACATGGTCCTTTTTAAATAAATTGTTAATGGTCTTATGCAACTTAATTCTGAGCGTTACCCTCTGTGCTCTGTACTTGAGTGGTTTACGTCTCCTTAAAACATGTTTTTTCTAGAAACTTGGTTTAGGGGGCTCGCACTGTGTTTTGTGCTAGCTACTCTCCATAAGGACCGTACGTCATTAGAGCGACAATCTGGGACAACCGCGCAACCACAAGACTGGAATGGGACGGTCTGGGCTTACTAATTAGGTCTTTTTGGTTCTGGAGTAACTTACCTGCGGGGAAAGAGGGGTGGTAAGCTTCAATGGTCCCTGCTCCTCCGGCATGGTCTGTGCTATGTGCTTGTACCCCCGTGAGGTGGGCCCCATCGTTGCTGATCCAGAAACCTTAGCGGTTACACCTTACCAACGCGATTCTTTGTAACGGCCTCATAGTGTGTTTACTAGTCATCTCACCTAAGGAAGTGTGATGAACAACTAGTGTAACTCACGACTTATGGGTAAAGATGTGCAACCTCTGCAGAGTGTAAAACTGGTATACTAGCCGTGCTCACGGTCATGAGCAGCCCGGATCCTCCTTTTGATTAGGGGTTACCTTGGTGGTTTCGGTGTGGTTCTCAGAAGTTCTTAATTAATTTGATTAATTTCTATGCAACTGGGTTATGGTAATTCCATCAACTTGTAGTAATTAGCTTTAATAAAATTTTGACAAGATTAAAAGCTAATGCAGTTGAGTCAGCCAACCTTAGAACCTCATAGTTTGTGTTATACTTGTTGAGTACAAGTTGTGTACTCACACTTGCCTCCTCTACTCTTTTCTTCTTGTTCTTTTTTGGGATACTCTACTGCTGCTCAGTTCCCGGCGACGCGGAGGAGTTCACCCAGAGCTACTAGGAGTACGAGGACTTCTAGGCGGTCGTCTCCCAGTCGACGTCCCTGTGGTGTCCAGCTTTTGAGTTTCGTACTTGTTTTACGCTTCCGCATATTTGTATCAGACATTTTGTCATTAATGTAATAAATAACATTTGTACTCGCTTTATTATATCTTTTTACGTGATATGTGCTGTGATATACTGTTCATTCTATTGTATATACAGTGTGACTTGATCCTGGCACGTATATGATTGCTCGGTTTATGTCCTTTTGTAAACCGGGTGTTACAAAAACTCAGAAAATGTTTTTGGTCTTTTTGTAAAAAGGGAAAAATACTAGAAAAATTCCAGCATGCAGAAAACAATTTTGAAAATTTCAAACATGTAGTGGAGAAAAACAAATAAGGTGCAAAGAAAATGTTGAAAAGCGGAGAAAGCAAATATGAGATAAATACCAATTTACCTTTGGCAAGGGCGCGTCGTTTAAAATCTGATGTGCACGAATTTTCTCCATCATTCTTACCATTCGTCAGCTCGTCCTGGAGAACTAGACGAGGCCGAACTCTCGATCTTCCGCCACACCTTCTTTTCCTTCTTCTTTCTTTTAGGTGCGGAGGGTCGTTGTTCTGGCTGGGGTTCTGGTGCACCCCAGAGTACTTGCCCTTCACTGTCTTGTTGGATCATGAAGCGCTGCTCTTCCTTCTTCTTGAACCTAAAAAACATATCCTCCCTTCCGACACAGAAATGGATTTCTCCCTTTCCGACATCGATCCTTGCCTTGGCAGACCTTAGAAAAGGTCGCCCAAGTACGAGGTCGACTCTGAGGTCGCCCTCCATATCCATTACCACAAAGTCGGCAAGGATGAAGGAGTCTCGTACTCGCACGAAAACATGTTCGGCTATCCCTTCGGGATACCGAATGGTTGAATCTGCAAGCTGTACGAGCATAGTTGTTGGGGAAAGAGCAGGATATTCAAGTGCTTCATATATTACCTTGGGCATTATATTCACGCTTGCCCCCAGATCGCAAAGGCATCGGTCGAAGTGTTTGATGTAGATCGAGCAGCTGATCATGGGGACCCCTGGATCCTCTTGCACCACTGCCACCATGCCATCCCAAACATCGTTCCTTGGGGGATAGTACCTACCTGCATGGTTATTGTGTGGTGGCCTCCGGGACGAGTTACCCCGTCCGGTAGACACCATGCTGACATTTTCAACGGGAGACTCGGGTTGCCCCGGGATCTTCCCGCTCTCAACAGCAGGTAACGAAGTAGCAATTTGTGCAAGCTGGGTTTTGATCATTTTGTTGAAACTTAACTGATTTTTAAGAGTTGAAGACAAAGTTTCAAGCTTGACATTTAAACTTTCTAGGGATTTGTCATTGGCCAAGAGCTTTTTATTTATATTTTCATTGATTTTAACTTGGCTAAGAACAAGTTCTCTCAAGGGAGGTTGGTTTGAATTGAAATTCGAATTATAAGAAGGATTAAAGTTATTACCTCCCTGAAAAGGTGGACGTGGCTGGTTCCACCCCTGGCCTCCTTGTTGTGGACGATACCCGTTGTTGTGGACGGTACCCGTTGTTGTTGTTGTTGAGGTAGGCGCAGTCTTCACGGGTTTCGGGGTAGTCGTTCCCCGAGTGTCCATCATTACCACAGACTTTGCACGTGGAGTGCGAACCCATGGCATAAACGGGAGCATGGATCGGTTGTTTGCTCCCTTCCTCCATCTTCTTGATTAGGAGGTCCAGCTTCGCGGCAATCATATCCGTCTCTTTGATGGTATGCATGCCTTTGGTGCGGGGTTGGAGTCGTTCATCGCTCCACCCCTGATTGGAGACCATCTTCTCAACCAATGCTTTGGATTTGGCTATGGTCAGGTCGAGGAAGGCTCCTCCAGCAGCGGCATCAATATTGGCTCGAGATGTCGTTGTGAGCCCATTGTAGAAACTTTGCAGGACGAGCCACTCGTCCATGCCGTGATGAGGACAGGCTAGGATGTATTCCTGCAGCCTCTCCCAAGCTTCTGGGATGGATTCCATCCCCGTCTGCTAGAAACTTAAAATTTTCCCGCGCAGGGCATTTGTTTTGCCCAGCGGGAAGAATTTTGCAAGGAACGCCTTGGAGCATTTGGCCCAGGTATCGATGTTCTTTTCTTTTTATAAAACCACTATTTCACCTTCCCCAAGAGGGAAAAGGGAAACAGACGAAGCTTGACAATGTCGGCGGTGACACCCCGTATGACAACGGTGTCGCAGAGCTCCAGAAAATTCTGCAAATGTGCATTTGCGTCCTCATTTGGCTTGCCACAGAATGGGCTAGCCTGCACCATGTTGATGAGGCTTGATTTGAGCTCAAAGTTCACATCCCCGACATTGATGTTGGGGCCAGTGGCCACATTGTCAGTGGAGGGGATGGAGAACTCGCGGAGAGTCTTTTAAGCCATAGCCTCAAGAACAAGTGGTGCTTCCGAAATGGGTTCCTGTGCCGGGAGGATAGCGAGAGGAGGAATGAAGCGAGGTCGTGCCCTTCTCACGAGCCTCACTAGATTGTCTGTGTAGTTTTCTGGCATGGAGAAACCGGTCATACACTACCCCTGTCTTCTTTCAAATCAAAAATAAAAGAAGACATAAAGTGACATTAGCCTGAAAGAGTAAAGACTATATCCTGAGTACAAGGTCTAAGTTAATATCAGCACAATATCTTTGTTCACATGCCGTCCCCCGGCAAAGGCGCCAGAAATACTTGTTGACATTTCTTAGCGCAATCACTAGGAATGGTTAATTCCCAGCAACGGCACCAGAAATGCCTGTTGGCGGTCTTTAGTGCAATCACTAGAAATGAGGGCGCCGAACCCATCCTAGCAACTGCACCCAAGGGGTGCCACTCTCCTAGAAACAGATGGATCCGCAAGCACACGGATATACCGTTGTAGCATTTCACCTGAAGAGTAAGGGTATCGTCATTTATTTGTGTCCCAAAGGACAGCAGCAGCAAAGGTATTGTACTCAACATTAACCATGACATTGTGCCTCAAGTAATAGGCAATGCTCTAACAGGGGTAAGTCCAGATAAAGAATAAGCAAGGGTAATGTGACACAGCACACATCCACACTCCAAGAGGAAGGAATAAAGGAGAGAAACTATAAAACAAGGAACTACTCTATCCTACGTCAAGTCAGCTGGAGCTTAGGCTAGGTTAGGTGTTCTAGTGCTTCTTTCCAAAGCTGTGGTCATGTTAGATCATGGTTAGGACTGCAGGTGCCAGAAAAATGGGATAGCGGGGAGAAGGTCCCGTACCGGAGTACATCTAGTCCCGTTACCTCTTTGCATGAACTCCTACACCGAACTTGAACGTCGGGGAGTACGCTAAACGCAACACCGCTGTTACGCCGGACGGACCGGGCTGTCACCACCTGCCATCTACCCCAATCACACCGTGGAGCACGGTCATATCCGAAGGATCCCGCATACCCGAGCACCACGCTCGTGTATGAAGTCACTACTCTAGTGCCCCCAGGTCTCCCACCCTTCGGATGGACAAGTAAAACACTAGAGCAAGCCCGATACACAACGAACCTCTATCCGTACCCGGATCATCTGGCCTAACCAAGACCGTAGCATAACTTATGAACGATCTAAGCATGGATTGATAAATTATCAAGATAGTAAAGCAACCATGGCAGAACTCTATATTATGAATAGAAGTCTGACAAGTTGGATATAAAGCCATACCAGGAGCCGAGGATTGCTCAACGACTCCGATGACGACTTGCTCGCTAAAGAGAACTAGCCTAGCTCCACTACGTAGCTAAGAGAGCAAGAGAGAGGAGAGCCTTCTTGGAGAGAATGGAATGAAGTGTGTGTGTGTGTGTGTTGAGAGGGGGGAGAGAGGCCCTATTTATACTACTTGGAGGTCGGTTTCCCGCCAACGCATATATGGAAGGTGATTAGGTGCCTTGGCCATGACTCCTCCTCGAGATGCACCTGGACGCGTTGCAGGCCAGGTTCGGCCGACCCTAGGGGTCCGCCGACCCCACCTGTCAGCCAGTCGAGCTGATCCTTTGTAGGGTGGTTGATTCTTAGGATCTTATCCTTATCCTCTGGTGCATCTTGCGTGGAGGCACCGTTTCCTCTGACATGTGGGCCCTCTTTGTAAGGGTGTGACTCCTGATGCGATATTCTGCGTAGTTATGTGGCATCTGCTGCGTGTTTTCGTCTTATTCCACTCTTGCTCATCTAAAATGTACAAAACTCGAAAACAATTGTGGAGCGAGGTTAGTGATACAAATATGTGAGTAAGGCATGTAGTTTTTCTTTATTATTGAGTATAGTTGACGGGTGAAAATGGCACTTAAGCACCATCAATAGTTTGAAATGGATGAGGTCAAGCATGCTGTCTTTGACATGGACAAAAACACAGCTCCTGGCCCAGACCTTATACCAGTTGAATTCTTTCAAGTGTGTTGGGAGATCATTAAAGAGGACTTAATGGAAATGTTTGATGAATTTTATGATAACAAGATGGACATCAGTAGGCTCAATTATGGTATTATAACCCTGATCCCCAAAATAAAAGAGGCCAACCTGATTCAGCAGTATAGGCCAATCTGCCTTTTGAATGTTGTGTTTAAAATCTTCTCTAAAACGTTAATGCTTAGGCTGGAATTAGTGCTGGAAAGGATTATACACAAAGAGCAGACTGCATTTCTCAAAGGAAGAAATATTATGGAAGGGACAATGTGCTTACACGAAATCATTCATGATTCCAAGGTCAAGAAGAAAGATGGTTTAGTTCTAAAACTGGATTTTGAAAAGGCTTATGACAAAATAAATTGGGATTTCTTGTTTGAATGTCTATCTCAAAGGGGTTTCCCTGTTACATGGAGCAACTGGATCAAAGGAGTAGTGACAAGTGGAACTCTTAGTGTCAAAGTTAATGATGTGCTGGGTCCTTATTTCAAAAGTGGTAGAGGGGTTAGACAGGGAGACCCTCTATCTCCACTTCTCTTTAATATAGCTGTAGACACTTTAGCCAAAATGATACATATGAGTCAAAGTAATCAATTGATTAAAGCTTTGATACCAGAATATATTGAAGGAGGTTTGGCCCTACTTCAATATGCTGATGACACAATTTTGTGTATACAAGATGACATGGAGATGGCCAGGGATCTAAAACTTCTGCTTTATCTTTATGAAAGTATGTCGGGGCTTAAAATAAACTTCAATAAAAGTGAAGTGATCATGATATCCCAGGACAATGAGAAAACACTAAGATATGCTGAAATGGTCAATTGTGCAATAGGAAGTTGGCCTATCAAATACCTTGGTGTCCCAGTATCTGGAAATAGAATTCCAGTATCTAATTGGCTCCCCTTAGTGGAGAAAATTGCTAAAAGACTAGATGGCTGGAAAGGTGGAGCCCCGTCCTTGGGAGGGCGTCTCACTCTACTGAATGCATGCCTCAGCAGCATTCCTATATACAGCATGTCTATGTATTTACTTCCAAAGACTATCCTGAAGAAGATAGACTGCATTAGAAAAAGATTTTTCTGGCAGGGAGGGGGGCTTAAAAAGAAATACCATCTAGTCAAGTGGAAAAGGATCTGCCAGTTAAAAATAAAGGGCGGCCTAGGAGTAAAAGATCTGGGCAAAATGAATGTCAGCCTCTTGTGTAAATGGTGGTGGAAAGTGGAACAGAAAGATGGGCTCTGGCAAGAAATTGTGAGAAAGAAATACATCAAATCGTCCTGTATCTCACTTCTTAAGAAGAAAGCCTCCAACTCCCCTGTGTGGAATCAGCTTCTCTCTGTGAGAGATGTTTATACTGCTGGAAGAAAGATGATTGTGGGTAGAGGGGATCAAACTAGTTTTTGGAGGGACACCTGGGTGTGTGACTCCCCTTTGAAGGACAAATTCCCTCGGCTTTTTGACATCTGTAATGAGACAGGCACCACTGTGGAACAAGTAGCAAGCCATAACTGGCATCTGTCTTACAGAAGATGGCTGAATGAAGAGTTACAATGCCAACACAGAAAGTTAAAAGATGTCCTAGTTTCGTTTGCAGTTAATAATGAAAAAGATAGACCCAAATGGAGTTGGGAAAATTCTGGCATTTTCTCAGTTAAATCAACTTATGCCCATTTATGCAGAAATGAAAGAGGAGCTCATTATAATTTGATCTGGAAAGCAAAACTTCCCCTTAAAATCAAAATTTGGCTTTGGCTGATTGAACACAATGCTATTCTGACTAAGGACAATCTGGCCAAAAGGAATTGGTGAGGAGACCTCTGTTGCCGCTTTTGTAATAACTTGGAATCAGTCGATCACCTTTTCTTTGAGTGTCTTACAGCAAAATACATTTGGAGCCTGGTAGCTTTTGTGCTAGGGGCAACAGTCAGACCTACTTCTTTCGGCCAATTCTGGCTTTGGATTTCAAACTTTCTACCTAACAGAAAACAGTTTCACATGATTTGCTTGGCTGCCATTTGCTGGGCAATTTGGACAGCCCGCAACAAGTGTTGCTTTGAAAAGAAATCAATTGGATCTCCGACTGAAATTATCTGCTCAATCAGTTCCTTTCTAAAATACTGGGCAGGTTTACAAGCAGGACAACACAAGGAGGAACTGGAAGCTGGTGCTGAAGCTCTCCTGAAGGCGGCGATGCACTTCCATACCCAAGCTGCTGGTGATGATGCAGGGATTGTGCTTCTTCAGTGACTGTCTTTTTCTTCGCTGCTTATCTGAGTGGCGCGCCTGCGTGCGTGGTTTGCTCTAGTTTGCTTTTGTTCCTTTTCGGACTCTTAGTAGTTTGCTTGCTAGCTACTGGGACTCTTATGTCGAGCTCTGTAAGCGACCTTTTGGTACTGTGTTGGTACGCCAGACAAACTTTGTAATTTCGTTACTATCTGGTAATGAAATTCGGGCGCGGCCCTTCCTGGAAAAAGTCAATCCATTCTGGGCCCAAATATGAGCTCGCAATTTCAGAGAAAGTTACATGGCCTTTCTGCTCCGTGCCAAGTCTCCGGCACTAGCTGTCTGGACCGAAGACCTCAAGTCTCCGCCAAACGCACCACCGACTGAAATACCCAGCTCATTTTCACACCCACGATGTCCCACGTCTGCCGTCGCTGTACTGCTTGTCTACTTCTCCGGCGCCGAAACAGGACACATCCCAGGAAATATTAGGGTCCATGATTTTCGGCGTGCGACTGGTTTATATGAAGAGACCTCTCTACACCACATGTCACGTACGGCCACTAATAAATACACAACTCCGAAGTTGCAGACAAGCTACAGTTTTTCTTCATTGTACTGGATGCCCATATTCCAGTGTATAGGACGAGTCTGTGCTATTGCGTAATATGTATATTTAGCAACTTAAAAACATGGGTTCACAAGACAATGATACAAATTTCATCCCCTACGTACATTCATTGAAAATATTTTACTCAAACTAGTAAAAGTAAAAAAAATGCTGCTGCATCAATACACTTGTGCTTATTTGACGGCATACCGCATACATATATGAACATCAAACAACTTACTTGAACCCCCTTACGAATTACGGGATTCTTTCATTATGAGAAGTCGGTTTGCTATATCTGTCATGGCTGGTCTTCGATCCACATCAAGGTTGAGACATTCAACTGCCATCCCTGCTAGATTTTGAAGAAGCTCCAAATCTTCTGCTACTGCAATTTCACTGTCAAACAACTCAGTTGCTCTCTCCCCTCTTCTATGAGCTTCAAGGAAATCATTCACTATGCTATTGTTGTCAGAGTCTATTGCCTTCTTCCTACTAATAAGTTCCAAGAGCACAACTCCAAAGCTGTAGACATCACTCTTTTCAGTCAAGAGGCCTGATTGCAGATATACTGGATCCATATAACTCATGTCACCGATAACTTTTGCAGTGTGTTGTTTATCTCTCGCAATCAACCTTGATATGCCAAAGTCTGAGATCTTGGGGACGAACTTATCATCCAAAAGTATATTTGCTGGTTTAACGTCGCCATGTAGGATTTTAGTGTTCGTTTTTGAATGCATGTAAGCTAGACCATCTGCTGATTGTGCAGCAATACTTAAACGTATATCTAAGTTCAGAGGCTTCTTCCCTTTGCTGTGAAGAATATCATGGAGGCTACCATTGGAGAGGAACTCATAAACTAGCAACGGTGTATCAACTTCCAGGCAACAACCTATGAGCCTAACAATGTTCCTGTGGATAACTTGAGATTGGATGATGACTTCATTTGCAAATTGTTCATTCTCTAGCAGATCACCATTAATCGTCTTCTTCACTGCAACTACTTCATTACCAAGATTGCCTTTGTAGACTGCACCGAAATTACCTTTTCCAATAAAATTGCTATCTTTCAAAATTGGCATGAGCTCCTCCTTTTTGAAAAGTTTTATAATTTTTGCTTTCGCTAGTGTTGGCCCACCATTTTTTTCAAAGAACTCCTTTGTCTTCTTTTTCTCTTTGCGTAGAAGAAATATAAATGACATAACTACAATGACAAAAACACAGCCGGTTGTACCTACATGGACAAGAAATAAACCTACTCAAAAGTTTTCAATAGATGGTCTAGCAGCAAATGGTAGTAAAAATGAAACAATACCTTCAGCATTTTTTGAGTTTAAATTAAGAATAGAAGTATGTAGCAGTAGTTTCAACAATAGCACGAGAGGGAAGTAGCTCTAATGCTGTGTTTCCACACAACGAGTCTGCCAGCCCCCACAAGACACGCCATTCATACCCTAGCTCAAAGTGGAACCCTACCCTATAGACGCATGCATATTTGCAACTGAAGCTTTCTTAGGTGTACCCCTTGATGAAATTAATTATTGCAAGGTGGATCAAGAAAAAGAGAAAAAACTACACAAACATATGGGCAGAATTTGAAAAAAAAAACTCACAAACGGGGAGAAAATAATGTCGGATGCAAATATGAACGTTCTGTGATCCCGAGCATTTAAACCAGTTTTTTTTTTTTTTGCAGCCACATTGCGTATAGCATACCCACGTTATATTTGCCAACGTGGGAGAGTACAAGCTAAGGTTTGTATGCATGCGAGTAAAGTCCTTTGGAGTGACAGTGAGATGGGAATGCACAGATAACTAGGCAGCGGCGGGTCAAAGATGACGGCACAAGCTGACTTTTGACTTGTACTATTTGAATATATTTATTAGTTTCCCATTCTAGATATTAACATGCTATCCAATAAGATTTTATTAAAACAATGTATCAAAATTTTGGACATTTAGCATTAGGGTCGCATGCCTACATGTGTTATTTAAATGGCTTGATATAATGCCGCGCATACTAGATAAAAAGCTTAAAATAAAATTGCAACATAGCTAACGACAATTACTTACCCACAATCACCTTGGCTACAAGGGGGAATTTTTCTACACAGTGTCCTAATTTCCCATCGCCTTTCGTTCCAGGCTTGCATGGGCAATCATATCCTCCCAGCCTGTTCTTACATATTCCATTGCTCGAGCAATAATATAAATCAGGAAACTTGCACTCGTCGATATCTTCAAAAAGTTAAATTAATTAGGATCAAGATACGAAACCCGAGTTATAGTTTGCTCATCTAAATTACTTTTTATTTGTTCTGAGGAAATCAAAACATTTCGACACACCTTTGCATCCATTGGCGATGTATGGGTTGCCCTCGTAGTGCTCCGAGCACTTGCACACGTAGCCGAGTCTGAGTGCATAGCCCGACTGCTCGACGGTCGCGTTGACGCAATAGCTGTTGTTGCTGACGCACGCGTAGTCCGGCGGTGGCCGCTGGCCTGCCGTCCCCGACGATGGCGAAGTCGAGCACGACGGGGACTCCCCTTGGGAACCTCCCCGGCAGCGCCTTGTCGCCGTACAAGTCCGGCGTGGAGAAGTTGTAGCCTGACTTCTCGACCACCATGGCGTAGGAGCACGGGCTGGTCTCCCACAGGGAGTTGTTGATCTCGAGGCTGACATCGGGCGCGACCTCGGTGACAGGGCCGTAGCTGGAGGACTCCTGGCGCAGGGCGGCCTCGCAGCAGCCGCGCCCCGCGCACGAGCCGTTCCTCGCGCTCTCGAGGTGGCCGCCGGGGAGCTCCGAGCGCCAGGAGGGCGACGACAAGGACGTGTAGCTCGAGCCGTCCGAGACGCCGACCCTCCAGCCGACGCCGACGACGACGTTGAGCGCCTCCGACACGGCGAGCGGCCCCTCCGTGAGGCTTCCGAGCGTCATGGCCTGAGCTTTCAGCTTGTAGTTGGTGCTGTTCGTGCTGCAGGCGGATGTGATCCCGTACACCCGTGCCACACTTCGGTCGACCGTCCATGAGCTCGACCGGCCAGTAGGAAATGTTCGGGTAGGAGTAAGGCAGGAAGGATTCGTCGTTGGAGATCGGCGACTCGTCACGCTCGGTGACCGTGATACGGTTCCGGTCGCCGTCGGCGAGGAAGGCGCGAGGGGGGTCGAAGGAGTGGTCGCAGGTGATCTCGAAGCCCTCGCGGAAGCAGCCGGGCATGAGGCCGAAGGGGAAGGGGATGCTGATGTCGCCGCACTTGTCGGGGCAGCCCGGATGTGTGATCGGCTGCTGCTTATCTTGTCCATCAGTGCCTGCTGCACCTGCAAGAATGAGGAGGAGGATTTGCAGCAGCTGAGATCGCCAGGGCGTCGGCATGGTGCAGTAGTGGTGGGCTAAGTTTTGCCCTGGGGATAGCTCTTGTTTAGTGGGTGCTAGGGTTTTGATGAGTTGTTTTCCTCCTGCCGGAGCTTTAATTGCTTGTTTCTGGTGGAGGTTTGGGTGCACTTCGTGGAACCCGCATTATAGCTCCGTACAAATTCATCGCTTCTTGTTCAGGCCGCTAAAACTGTATAGGTACGTGATCGAAGGGCAAAACGAGGGATCTTTTGCACTCTAATTTATCTAACCACCTGTTGTTAGAAGGAAAGACAAACAGTTCCGGTCAGCGTGTATAACCCTCAAAAGAAGTCCTGCATCAATCTCAAAACCGGAACACATGGGCCATAGGCGCAAAAGTCAAATATGGAAATTTCGTAAAGTTAAGGGCATGTTTAGTTCTCAAAAAATTTCCTACAGTATCCGTCACATCAAATATTCAGACATGTGCATGGAGCATTAAATGTAGCTAACTACACAGTTCAGATGGAAATGACGAGATGAATTTTTTAAGTCTAATTAGTTCATAATTGGACATTAATTATCAAATAACAATGAAAGTGCTATAGTACCCAACCAAAAATTTTCATGAACTAAACACAGTCTAAGGCACGAATATAGCTGGCCAAACACGGAAGCATCTGTAAACAAGTCAAAGCCGTCTGTAAACAAGAATCATACCAAGATGTTTATAGAGTTCTAGATGCATGATCCCATGTTAAAGGCCTAACCCATTTATTAGAGCATCTAACAGACTCTGTATATTTCTCATGGAATAGGTAAAAATAGATAAATTTTCAAATATCCACGAGCCTCTCTATCGTAGTCGGTTTGGTATCACTACTACAGAACAGGCCTTTGTTCCAGGCCATTTGTCCCGGCTGTCTTTGGCCCGGGACCAAAGGTGGCTTTTGTCTCGGGTCCAACGGCTAGCCGGGCCGCGGGGGGGTGGGGGGACAGGGGCGTTTTGTCCCGATTGGAGCCACCAACCGGGACCAAAGACCATCCTTTTGTCCCGGTTGGTGGCTCCAACCGGCACAAAAGGCCCCGCGACCCTTTTGTCCTGGTTGGAGCCACCAACCGGGATCAAAGGCCACTATTTTGTCCCGGTTGGTGGTTCCAACTAGGACAAAACTCCATGGCCCCCTTATCCCCTTTTCTCTCCCCCCGCCCGAGCCATTCAGCTCACTTGTTCTTGCTGTTTTTGGCTCGGGAGAGGGGAGTATGTTCTTGCTCATTTCTTCACCACATTTGTGAAGATCTTTGATTCCCCCTCCTTCCATCGGCGCTAAAGGTTTGGAGCTTGTTTCTCTCTTCTTCCATTGCTTGTGTAGCTCATTTCATGCTTTGGAAATATAGAAAATGTGTAACTCATTTCTTGGACATTTAGATTGCATATGTAGGTGTGATTTACTTGTTTTAATTGATCCAAAGGAGTGTAGTATACTTGTTTTAGTTGATCCAAAGGATAATAGAAATTTTTAGAATGAGTGTAGACACTTCATGTGATTTACTTGTATATATGACCACATTGTGGAAAGTTGATTTTGTTTAATGAATTAATGAAAGGAGTATAATAAAAAAATTTGCATTATGAAAGGATTATTTTGACATTTTGGTGATGTATTTATTCAGGCTCACATTGAAACCATCTAGAAGCTTAAATAATCTTTATTTCGAAACAAGTATACGTCGTTAATCTCCATCCAACGGTGATGGCACTCCCTTTCGGGGATACACGATGTGCTATAAGGACGTTGCCAATGGGCTGGTCGCAATACCGTCACTTCCGATTGATACGAAGGCAGCACTTGGCGCAGTCAGTGTGGCCATTGTTGCACTGAGAGCATATCAACGAGCATGCTGCCTGTGTCAAGTGCTGCGTTCCTATCAACCGTAAATGTTGGTGTTGCGACTGGCCTATTGGTGACGTCCTTGTACCATTTCGTGTCCCCCCGAAAGGCAGTGTCACCACCGCAGGGTCGAGGTTACCGACATATACATTTTCCGAAATAAAGTTTTTTTCCCTTTTAGATGGTTTCTGGATATTGAAAAGAAGGGTGTCAAAATAATTAGGAGTTATATAGATCATAGACACTTAACAGCAATTTTGAAATGTAAATGACATGTTTAGTTTGTTAGTTATGCAATGCTTTTTTTTATATATGTATACTTGTTACCACCAAGTGTGAACTGTCAACGAATTGGTGTTGCTATCGTGTTTTTTTTATATATGTATACTTGTTACCACCAAGCGAGTTGATGGCTCGATATAATGCTAGACGTGAAGAGTCAGGGTTGGCAGAATTTGATCGTAACGTGTCGAGACTTCGGGAGGCGGTTAAGAAGACATTGGTTGATAGGTCCCCTGAGTAGGATGTATCATCCTGTATTTTAATTTGTATTATTTACTTTGACAAATTTTGTAATGGATTAAGTACTCCTTTTAAATAATCATGATGTATGGAGAATTAATTATCTACATTGTATGATGGATATTGCAGATCTTTTAATTATTCATGTTATGTTACATTTAATTTAATTTATTCGATACGTGTAAAGAATTCAAATCGATCCCTTTAAAATGTAGATGGACCGGCAATGGATGTACAATGCTAACCGACGTTCTATCGAATTTATTGAAGGTCTGTATTATTTTTTGACTGTGGCTAAGGCAAACAAGCAGAATGGTTTTATGTGCTACCCGTGCGTTAATTGCAAGAATAACAAGGATTACTTCTCTTCAAGAATCATACACAGCCACATTTTCGCATATAGTTTCATGGAGAAGTATGTTTGTTGGACGAAGCACGGAGAAAAGGGGGTTACCATGGAAGACAATGAAGAAGAAGATTTTGACGATCACTTTCCCGGGAACGCTGGATTCAGTGCATTTGATGACGACATTCCCATGGAAGAGCCCGAATCAGATGTAGGAGAAGATGATCCCGGCGATGATCTGGGGCAGGCACTGCACAATGTGCGGGCAGACTGTGAGAGTGAAAAGGAGAGGTTGAAGTTCCAGAAGATGTTAGAGGACCACCTGAAATTGTTGTACACAGGCTGTGAAGATGGATTGAAGAAGCTTGACACCACCCTGGAGTTGCTGCAATGGAGGGCGACAAATGGTGTATCCGACAAGGGATTTGGTGAATTACTGAAACTTGTTAAAAAAATGATTCCTAAGGACAACGAATTGCCTACCACAATGTATGAAGCCATACAACTTGTTTGTCCTCTAGGATTCGAAGTGCAGAAGATACATGCATGCCCCGTATGCAGTGCATTGAGTTACAAGATCAGAAAAGATGATCCTGGTGATGTTGAGGGGGAGCGTCCCAGGAAAAGAGTTCCTGCCAAGGTCATGTGGTACTCGCCTATAATACCACGTTTGAAGCGTCTGTTTAGAAATAAAGATAATGCTAAGTTGATGCGATGGCACAAAGAGGAACGCAAGCAAGACTCGATGTTGAGACACCCCGCTGATGGGTCACAGTAGAGAAAAATAGATAGAACCTACCCTGAATTTGAATTGGATGCGAGAAACATAAGGTTTGGTTTGAGTACAGATGGCATGAATCCTGTTGGTGAGATGAGCAGTGGTCATAGCACTTGGCCTGTGACTCTTTGCATGTATAATCTTCCACCATGGCTCTGCATGAAATGAAAGTTCATCATGATGCCAGTGCTTATTCCTGGCCCAAAGCAGCCCGAAAATGTGTACCTAAGACCATTGGTCGAAGAACTCTTATTGCTCTAGTGCAATGAAGGTGTACGGATGTGGGATGAATACAAACAGGAATACTTCAACCTACGAGCATTGCTGTTCGTAACGATCAATGACTGGCCTGCTCTTAATAACTTGTCAGGACATTTGAACAAGGGATATAGAGCATGCACATACTGTTTAGATGATGCCAATAATATATGGTTGACTCACTGTAAGAAGGTTGTATACATGGGTCCTCATCGGTTTCTTCCCATCAGGCATCCGGTACGAAAGAATGGCAAGCATTTCAAAGGGCAAGCGGACCACCAAACAAAGCCGATGCACCGTAGTGGTAAGGACGTCTTTGACATGGTAAAAGATCTAGAAGTTGTTTTTGGAAAGGGTCCTGGTAGCCAACCTATTCCGAACGAAAACGGAATGGCGCCCATGTGGAAGAAGAAGTCTATATTTTGGGAGCTACCATATTGGGAAGTCTTAGATGTTCGTCATGCAATTGATGTGATGCACCTCACAAAGAATCTTTGCGTCAAACTGATAGCATTCTTGGGAGTTTACGGAAAGACAAAAGATACACTAGAAGCACATCAAGAATTGCAACGTATGGAAGAACGGGATGCCTTACATCCACAACAGCGAGATAATGGACAAGAGTACTTAAGTCCTGCCAGCTATACTCCTAGCAAGGAAAAGAAGGAAAGCATGTTTGAATGCTTGAGCAGTATCAAGGTTCCATCTGGATACTCGTCCAATATAAAAGGAATCCTAAATTTGGCAGAGAAGAAATTAACAAATCTAAAGTCCCATGACTGCCACGTGCTTAGGACCGAACTTCTTCCTGTTGTGCTGCGGGGGATTCTGCCTGATAACGTCCGGTTAACCATCGTGAAGCTATGTGCCTTCCTCAACGCAGTTTCTCAGAAGTTTATTGATCCGAACAAATTGATAAACCTGCAAAACGATGTGGTGCAATGTCTTGTTGGCTTTGAGCTGATATTTCCACCATCTTTCTTCAACATCATGACACATCTTCTAGTGTACCTTGTGAAAGAGATTGATATCCTCGGACCAGTATTTCTACACAACATGTTCCCCTTCGAAAGGTTCATGGGGGTACTAAAGAAATGTGTTCGTAATCGAGCTCGTCCAGAAGGAAGCATCGCCAGTGACTACGGCACTGAGGAGGTCATTGACTTTTGTGTTGACTTTATTGATGACCTTAAATCGAAATGGAAAGAAATCATATATCTGCACAGATGATTTCTCATTCAAGAAAGCGTGTTATGCGGTTCTTCAACAATCATCCTTGGTGGACTCGTATATCGAGGAACACAAGAAGATTCTGCTCTTCGAATTCCCTTGAAAAGTCTGAGGCATAGATTACACGTGAGCACATGAATACTTTCGGCAGCTGGTTGCGGAAGCATCTAATGGATAACTTGGATATAAGTGAACAACTGTTCTTATTGGCTAGGGAACCCTCTTGGAATATCTTAACATACCAAGGGTACGAGATAAATGGAAACACATTTTATACGATAGCCCAAGATAAAAAGAGTACCAACCAAATCAGCGGTGTCCGTATGGATGCCATAGACAATAATGGAAAAAAGGACACATATTACGGCTACATTGAAGAGATATGAGAGCTATATTACGGTCCCAATTTCAAGGTGCCTCTATTTCGTTGAAAATGGGTTAAGCTATCTGGAGGAGCGGTAACAAAAGATGAGTATGAGATGACAATAGTTGATCTCAACAATTTTGGGTATAGTGACGAGCCGTTTGTCCTAGCCCAGGATGTCGCTCAGGTTTTCTATGTTAAGGACATGTCCAGCAAGCCAAAGAATGAGATAAACAAGCAAAAGGATGAGCCTAAACGACACATAGTTCTATCAGGGAAGAGAAACATCGTTGGAGTGGAGGACAAGACAGACTTGTAAGAAGAATATAATAACTTTGTTGCCATTCCACCTTTCGAAGTAAATGCTGATCCATGCATCCTGCTAGCCAACGATGATGCTCCATACTTGCGCCGTGATAATAATCAAAGGACATTTGTGAAGAGAAAGTCTGTTACCATACAGTAGCTGCTGATCCTTAATGTACTTGAATCATTTTATATTATTCTATAAAAAAGTAATGGCAATTCAAATACTTTTATTATATATGTACTGTACCATTATCCTTTATGTGTTATATAATTTTTTTATATTTTTTCACTTAATTATCAGACTCATATAATTTTCATACAATGATATCAATTACTCAACTAATTATATTTATTTTATGAAATTACATTCATATTAACACACTATACTCTCTCACTAACACACACTATCTCACAAACTCACACACTACTTATTACTCCCATGAAATGGCTTAATTTTATGTAAACTCACTTTTTAAACATTAATATCATGATAGAATCCATTTTCTGTCGAAAAGCAATAGTTTTGAAAAATTTATTCACCTAATATATTTTTGCATTGTCAAAATAAAAAATATAATATGAACAAAGTTATATATTTCGTTGACCCAATCACTTGAATAAAAATTAAACATGTTTGTTGTGTATATCAAGTCTATATACAATAAGAAATTTTGTTCCATAATTTTTAGATCCATAATTTTTTACTCAATTAACAAATGAAAGCCTATTTTAAAAGAGAAGTAAGAAAAAACAAATGAAAAAGAGAAAGATTTAGCGGAAAGGAGGGAAAACGGCCCCCTTTTGTCCCGAGTGGTAGATCCACCCGAGACTAAAAGTGGGCCGTAGGCTGGGAATTTCCCGGCCCGCCAAAAAACACCTTTTGTCCCGGGTGAAGCCACGACCAGGGACAAAAGGCCCTTTAGTCCCGGGTGGTGGCTTCTCCTGGGACAAAAGCCCCCCTCCCCCCTATATATCTCCCTTCTTCCTCCCCCATTCCCCAACACTTGGTGATTTTCTTGATCTGCACCGCGTTGTCGTCGTCCCCTGCTCCCACCGCGCCTCTTGCTCGCTGCCGCCGCCGTCTGCGAGCGCTGCCGACCTCCGCCGCCAGAGGTCGCGCCGCCCCACCACGCCGTCGGTCTCGAGCTCCGCCATCCCCGAGCGCCGTCGACGTCCCCCATCCCATCCCCGAGCGCTGTCGAAGCTCCGCCGCCCCACCACGCTGTCGTCCCTAATCTCCGCCGTCCCCGAGCCCCCGCCCAGAGCGCTGTTGTCCTCCTCCTCCCCACGCGCCGCTCGCGCCATAGTCCACCGCCGCGCGCCACGCGTCGTCGTCGTCCTCTTCTGAGCGAGGTCCTGGCCGCCGCCGTCCTCCTCTGAGTGAGGTCCCGGCCGTCGTCCTCCTCCTCGCGCCGTACATGCGGGCTGCACCACGGTGCGCTCGGCCGTGCGCCGCCGGCGCTGCCCGCAGCCCTAACGACCTTTTTTTTACTGCAATTTTGTTTAACAGAAATTTAATTAACTGTAATTTTTTACTAAAATTTGATTAACTGAATATTTATGTATATGAAATTTGATTAACTGAATATGTATGTGTACGAAATTTGATTAACTGAATATATATGTGTACGAAATTTGATTAACTAAATATGTATGTGTACGAAATTTGATTAACTGAATATATATGTGTACGAAATTTGATTAATTGAATATGTATGTGTATGTAATTTGATTAACGGATTTTTTAACTGAAATTTGATTAACTGAATATGTATGTGTATAACATATGTGTATGACATATGTATGTGGATGGCATGTGTACTGAGCACTAAATTGATTCATCCATCGATTCGTCCATCGATCGATCGGTACTTAGTTAAATTATTGATAGAATATTTCATATATAAAATATTTCATGTATATTTCTTGAATTACTTAGAGAATATTTCTCGATCTCGTCCATCTATCGGTACTTAGTGAAAAAACCATCTTGAATATTTCATATATAGAATATTTCATGTATATTTCTTGAATTACTTAGAGAATTATTCAATGAATTACTTAGAGAATTATTCAGTGAAATACATGGTGAGTTAATTAATGAATTTTCTTATATGGTTTAGTTAAGATGGACCCGCAACAACAAGAAGCAGACGAACAATTCTTGATGGATATGATTGCCGAAGGTGATGGCCAAGAAGGAAATACTGCTGAACAAGTTGATGATGGCAGCAATACCGACATATATTTGAATATGTCCGGTGACGGATGTGAGCCACCATCCGGAGATGATGACGCTGCTGCTAACCAAGATGCTAATGTACATATCACAACCGCATTACTTGTATTCAAATTATATTTACATCCAGTATTGACATGTATACGATATATGTATATGAAATTTTTATAGCCGTCTGGATCATCGTCGCAGCAGAAAAAGACGAAATGAGGCTCGTGTTGGCGTTTCTTATGCCCGATAGAATACATATTCTGCAAGCACATAGAATCACTGCTGTATCACTTCACCTTGGAGTATTCCAGGGTATCGTATTTTTCCTCAGGGAAGCACTATGGCAAAGAGTATCGTAAATCAAATGATAATCGTACTAGGTTGACTGACCGACTAACTAGACGGGGGTAAGCCAGATAGGTAAGTGAGATAAATGGCCAGGCAATGACCGAGTGACACACGGAGATTCTAATCCTTAGAGAGATAGCAGCTAGGAGGACAACGAGCGAGATAAGACTCCTGATACACTTCTGAACTGTCGAGCTAGCCTCTCTAGATCAGACTAAACACCTAACTAGTTCTCGGGAAAGCAGAGCTTACTTCAGTGGCTGGAAGAGGAAGGACTTCAGAAAAGGATGAGAGGGGAGTCCAACGGCAACCTGCACTACTACTATGAAAACACCCGAACGTGGTGGACTACAAAGGACAGATAGGGCTGTCACCACCTTCCGACTACCACAACGGTTCTGTGGGGTGGAACACACTTTCTAGCTAACACTAAGGTCAGACACCACATCTGCACTCGGTGTTAGGATTTCTCTCGAGGCCTTCGAGAGAAATCCCCCTAAACCTAGAGCACTAACTTGAGATACTCTAGTTCGGGTGAGAAAACCCGTAAGATAAGTTCCCGATTACTAAGAAAGATAATCTAGTCTAAGCTAAAGGATAATTTCCGTGCTCAAGCTGAACACTCAGACTCGAGTAAATAAAAGATAGCGGAAAGTAAAGCTGACTCGGAAAAAGTAAAGAAGATAACTTATAATATCAAAAGAAAGATACAAGAGCTATACCAGACTTCCGACGATTCCGGAATACCGAGCAAGCTCGACTCGACTCTAACTCCCAAGCTACTAACCTACTCTAGAAAGTACAAGTGAAGAGAGAAGAGCTCCAATGGTGTGTGTTGAAGTGATGGATGGTGCCTTCTATTTATAGCCCTCCCAAGGTCGGTTCTGGCAGTTACTGCAGTTGGCGTCGGTTGTAAGCAGGTAAGACGGTTGAGCTTAGCTTCCACGCCAAGACCCAGCCTGAGGGGCTTCCAAGTGGGGCCGGCTGGCCTCCCCTAGGCTGGCCGGCCTGGGGTTCCCACCACGTCACCACCGACTTTTGGACAGCGGCTCTGATCTTCTCCTGGAGGCGGTTGACAGTTGCTTCGGCTTCATGCGTGCATGAGCTAGGCCGGCCGGCATAGGGGAGGCCATCTGGCCCATCTCAGCCTTCTATTTTGCCGACACTTCACACTCTACTTTTGTGCTTCCTCCAGAGAAGTGGATCACTGATTTACTTTTGATCTTGGGCTGCCTTGTGGATCTTTGAATCAATGTCAGTGCCTTTCGGTGCATCCAATTGAACCGAGGCCCAACCCTCGACTCAGAGTTTTATGAATGTGTCTCATTGCCACTGGATCGAAACCGGGGCCGTGTTCTTGAAGGTGCTAGGATGCCCGGCCTAGGAGAGGCCGGTCGGCCTGGGTTTCTGCCCAATTTTGCTCATTTTTGGTGCACCTACTCCTGAAATCAAAACTCATCCAAAACTTGTGGAACTTGTTAGAAATAAACAAAAAATGAATGGAACATAGTGTAGAGCTCATGTTATTCCCGAGAAGTTGACAGCTAGAATGTGAATTTATGGCCGTCAACAGCCCGACAAAGAAATTGGAAGGCCGGTACATTATAACGGAGGTAGCTCCAGATGGTGAACCGATCGCTCTAGTAGCTGCAGCCAAAAAGTACATCAGACAATCCGGATGTATTGTTAGGGACCACATACGGATCAGTTTCAGGTTATGGAAAGCTAACAATCCAAGGGAGAGAATGGATGCGGTACCCAACAGAAAAAAGGAATGGTGCTGGCAGGAGCTAAAGAAGAATTTCACTGTTCCAGCTGAATCAGAAGAGATATGCAAGTGCTGGACCCTAAGCAAGATGTCCGAACAGCTGCAGTCATTCAAGAAAACTTTGACGAAGAAATATATCAAGACCAGGACCACGCCTGTGTTTACCGGCGAGCTGTTGGCATTTCTTAGCGCAATCACTAGGAATGGTTAGTCCCTAGCAACAGCGCCAGAAATGCTTGTTGGCGGTCCTTGGTGCAATCACTAGAAATGAAGGCGCCGAACCCATTCTAGCAACTGCACCCAAGGGATGCCACTCTCGTGGTATAATCAATACGATTACAGAAGGATCCGCAAGCGCACGGATATACCATTGTAGCATTTCACCTGGAGAGTAAGGGTATCATCATTTATTTGTGTCCCAAAGGACGGTAGTGGCAAAGGTATTGTACTTAACATTGACCATGACATTGTGCCTCAAGTAATAGGCAATGCTCTAACAGGGGTAAGTCCAAGTAAAGAATAAGCAAGGGTAATGCGACACATCACACATCCACACTCCAAGAGGAAGGAATAAAAGATAGAAACAACAAAAGAAAGGAACTGCTCTACTCTACGTTAAGTCAGATGGAGCTTAGGCTAGGTTAGGTGTCCTAGTACTTCTATCCAAAGCCGGGGTTATGTTAGGACATGGTTAGGACTACAGGTGCCAGGAAAATGGGATAGCGGGGAGAAGGTCCCGCACCGGAGTACATCCAGTCCCGTTACCTCTTTGCATGAACTCCTACACCGAACCCAAACATCGGGGAGTACACTAAACGCAACACCGCTGTTACGCCGAACGGACAGGGCTGTCACCACCTGCCGTCTACCCCAGTCACACCATGGAGCACGGTCATATCCGAAGGATCCCGCATACCCGAGCACCACGCTCGTGTATGAAGTCACTACTCTAGTGCCCCCAGGTCTCCCACCCTTCGGATGGACAAGTAAAATACTAGAGCAAGCCCGAAAGCACATCGAACCTCTATCTGTACCCAGATCATCTGGCCTAACCAAGACCTTAGCATAACTCATGAACGAACTAAGTATGGATTGATAAACTATCAAGATAGTAAAGCAAAAATGGCATAACTCTATACTATGAATAGAAGTCTGACAAATCGGATACAAAGCCATACCGGGAGCCGAGGATTGCTCAACAACCCCGAGGACGACTTGCTCGCTAAAGAAGAACTAGCCTAGCTCCACTACCTAGCTAGGAGAGCAAGAGAGAGGAGAGCCTTCTTGGAATGGTGGAAATGAAGTGTGTGTGTGTGTTGAGGGGGGTGGAGAGAGGCCCTATTTATAGCTCTAGAGGTCGGTTTCCCGCCAACGCACATATGGAAGGTGATCAGGTGCCTTGGCAGCTACTCCTCCTCGAAGTGCACCTGGACGGGAACCAGGCCAGGTTCCGCCGACCCAGGGGGTCGGCCGACCCCACCTGGCAGCCCCTCGGCCTGATCCATTGCTGAGTGGTTGATTTGTTGGATCTTATCCTTATCCTCTAGTGCATCTTGCATGGAGGCCCCGTTTCCTCTGACAGGGCCCTCTTTGTAAGGGTGTGACGCCGGATGCGATATTCTGCGTAGTTGTATGGTGTCTGCAGCGTGTTTTCGTCTTATTCCGCTCCTGCTCATCTAAAATGTACAAAACTCAAAAACAACTGTGGAGCAAGGTTAGTGATACAAATATGCGAGTAAGGCATGTAGTTTTCCTTGATTATTGAGTATAGTTGACGATTGATAATGGCACTTAAGCACCGTCAACACGAGCTCGAAAAGCTAAAGGATCACTGGGATGCATTTGTGCAATACAAGACTTCCGAGCTTGGGATTGAGAAGGTCCAGAAGGCCAAAGATAATGCCTCAAAGAAAGTATACCATCACACTCTAGGGCAAGGAGGCTACAAGCTTGCAATACCCAAATGGGAGAATATGGAGCAGGATCTGCTTGATAGAGGTATCCAACCTGCGACCATGAACTGGCCTAAAAGGTCAAGGACCTGGTTTTATGGTCACGGGGGAAGCTTGGACCCGGTGACTGGGGCCTCATCTATGGGCCAAAAATCCAGCTAGCAGCCCAGAGATTACAGGAGGCCATACAAGCAGTGGCTGAGGGAACATTCCAGCCAGATAGAGAGAGGGACGAGTTGACTTACGACCTTGGGAATCCAGAACACCCGGGCCGCACACGAGGCAAAGGTGTGGTTCCGTGGAAGTATGGGTTCAGGGATTACATTGAATCATATAGAAGTCGACAAAGAAGAAAGAATGATGAGCGGGAGCACTTGCGAAGGCTAGAGGAACAGCTCCTCTCACACGATCAAAGACTGGCCGAAGAGATTCAACGCCAAGTGGCCATAGCAATGAGCTAGCAACAGCAAGCGCAAGCAGTGCCTCCAGAGCCTAATTCTGCAGCCGATCATGTATCTCAGCGAAAAAGCAGCTGCGCTTCCACAGACATCCCCGTCGAGACAACGGGAATCCAGCCCGCAGTTGAAACGATGGCTCCGCAACGATTTCCAATGGATGAGATCACCCAAAGGACACCTTGTGACCTACAGACTGCCATCAAGAACTTAACATTCACAGTTGCGTACGGTACCGCCATGCCAACCCAACCAGGCGACGTGTACCACGGGCAGCAAATTCCGGCATGATACGCTAGAGTTGGCGTGGAGCAGGTGCACGAGAGTTGGGAGACACTCGAGCTTGATATTCCTGGGGGCAATGGGGAGAGGACACTAGCAGAGGCCATTCATGGCTACATCCTATGGGATAAGTTCTACATTGTCCTGAAGTCGGATGATCGAACACCAAGACCGGCATCTCAGCATTCCTCTCCAAGGATGTCATCTCCGCAAAACTTCCCAAGGGAAACACTGTCTCCTCAAGGTTCACCGAAACATTCTCCATCACCATCATCTCATGCGCCGATGAACACTCAAGCGTCACTGTCGCCTCCATGGTCACTTCCTTCGCCGCCGGCAAAGAAGCAGAAACAGCCGCCGGCAAAGAAGATAGCTGCACTGGCTAAGGAGTCTCCAAAGAAGAAGGAACAGAAGAAAAAAACCAAGGAGTATCCTATTAAAACCTGGGACATGAATCTTTAAGAATGTCACTGGATAACTGCTGAAAGGGTTAAAGAGCACTTCCAACCGAAGCCGAAAAAGCAGCCGAAGAAAGTAATAAATCCGGAACAATTGAAATTTTTTATTAGAATGTGCGAAGCAAATAAGAGAAAATTTATTTCTAAAGAACCGCCTTTAGACTACAACCGCCAAATTATGAAGAGTTACGCGAAGAAGCAGAAACAATCAAGGTCGTCGTCATCCAACGTTCCACATCTCGGAGCCCAAAAGAACCAAACAGTAGAGCCTCTCATTGTGGAACAGACGACGAAACAACAAGACTTGATTACATTTTTGAAAGAATCAAACCTCACGGTGGCTCAAGTTGCAGGGGGAGAGGATATTCCAAAGGCCCAAGTGATCGCCAGATGGTAGTTTCAGTTGGGCACATCTCTTGTCCCCCCCCCGAAGTCGTGTCTTTGATGCCAACGAAAATACGAAGGCTACACGACCGATACATGATGTTGATGTCCCAGTGCGTCTTCTGAGTGGCGCGAAGATTAAAGATGATGACTTCTTTTGGGGCGAGGCCATCATATGGATTAATTGGGAAGAAGTTTACCAACTATACCATCAGGATGCCCTCGACATCTCTATGGTCGGCTTGTGGGTTCTGTAAGTATTGTTCATTATATTTTAATCGTTACGTATTGTATTGCATGACCTCAAGGAGCTGATCCCTTGGTTTGTTTGGTACAATGTAGAATGGAGATTCAAAATTGCAGGAGGAAAGGGTACTCCTACCTCGGCTTCGTGGACCCAATTACTTGTAATTGTAGGCCTCTACGAGATAACCCTGACGAGATATTCCAAAACTTGTACAAGTACTTCGCCGTCCAGCACGACAAAATTAAGATATTGTTTCCTTACAACTTTGTGTAAGTGTTTCCTATCGGCTAACTCTTTCTAATTTTGTATAACTGAGTTCTTTAAACCCTACCATGCACTTCATTCCTCCGTATAATCTTGCAGTGATCATTGGATACTACTAGTCATAATTCCCGAGTTCAGCTTAGTGATTGTTATGGACTCATTGAGGCGAGATCCACAACAACACAAAGACCTTACAGACATGTTGAAAAGGTAATTCTAGCACTACTCACTTTCAAATAATTCTTTACTTCATTCTAATTGTTCTCAATCATGCACAGAGTTTGGAAAAAATTCGTACAAAATCATAAAGGTAATTACAGCCAGACATTAAAAATTAAGACAGATTTTCCGATATGTACTCAAATATTCTTTGCTCGTTTAAAGATCTTTTAGTATATATTCATATATATACCTGATAATTTATTTTCTCTTAAAGTGTATGAGGCGGGCACAAGGAAACAATTTATGTGCATACTATGTTTGCGAGAACATGCACAAGCAAGTTGGTCCTCGGAAGAGCTTAGCAGAATGGCAGCAAGAAGTAAGTAGAAAACTTGTCAATGTTTCAACTCTTATTGTAAAAAGTCATACTAAATATTCCCACTTTTCCATAGGTCGAGAAGATGTGAAATGAACTTATACCAGAGGAAAGGATTCTCGCGGTTCAAGAAGCCTTGTGCGGATTTATTAATGATGAGGTCCTCGACGTAAATGGCGAATTCCACTATGACGGAGAGTCGTACATCAACAATAAAAGCAAATATGATAGCATTGTGTAAAACTTGTGAGACACTGACGGAGGTAGATCTATGTACCTCCCTGCCGAGTGGGGTCCCCGAACCCGGGAGACTACCCTGTTCAGTGACTCGGCTACAACTATTCGGCACGTAGGACTTGGCTATGCGCGGAAAGGATCTTCAGTAGATCAGGATAGGAGGCTCCAACTAGAAGCCCGGATATCTAGGGATCTTAACTGACCTCCTTCCTTGTAAAACAACCCGAGTATACCTTCCTTGTACCCTCACGGCTCCTAGTCTATATAAGGGAGACGTGGGAAGACCCACAGAGACTTCTTCTTTTCGCAGCATTCCACAAACCCTAATACAACCCCCGAACACAGGACGTAGGGTATTACGCACATCGCGGCCCGAACCTGTCTAAGTCCATGCGTCTTCGTGTTACCATCGAGCTCTTGGTCCTGAGATCCCCATCCTGAAACTCTACCACCGGGTACACCCCTGGTGGACTGGCCGGAATAACAATCCGACAGGCACTTTGGGAATTTGTAATTAAGAATATGCGTATGTAAATATATGTGTATATGTCAATGCATTTCTATTTATGTGTATGCATATATTTGTGAATTACTTTATATATGCAAACTATTTGGGACCAATATTATGCAAATTAATATATATTTACATTTATTAAGTATAACTGAAATGAAAGTATAATTGAAATGAAAAAGAAATGAGGAGGAAAACAAAAGAACTTTGGTCCCGTTTGGTAACACCAACCGGGACGATGGCGCACCCTTTTGTCCCGGTTGGTTTGGACAAAAGGGTCCTTTTTGTCCCGGTTGCCAGACCCGGGATAAAAGGGCACCCCCTTTTGTCCTGGCCTAGCGGTCCCGGTTGGAAAATCGAGACAATAAGGATTTCCCAACCAGGACAAATTTGATGTTCTGTAGTAGTGTATCCCGCTCCCCATCTCCCGCCCCTCGCTCGCCATCTATACCGAGCGGGTGGACTCGCCATCGCTCGGCACGCGCCTCTCCCCTTGGATGCAGTCAAGTTCGACCCTTGGACCCGTCCCCCACTACCGGAAACGGCTCATTTGTCGTGTGCTCTTTGTCGGGCACACAGCAAAGAGACGGTTTGCCGTGTGCCAAATATAGAACACACGGCAAACATTCTGGCTCACAGCAAACAACAATTTTGCCGTGTGCCAAATAACACACGGCAAACATTTTGGCTCACGGAAAACAACAATTTTGCCGTGTGCTATACATAAAGACGTGGCAAACAAATTACACACAGTAAAGATAAATTTTTGCCGAGAGCCTAACGCCAGGCACACGGCAAATAAGTGATTCAGTGACTGCCTTCAGGCGGCTGTCACTTTTGCCATGTGTATTTTGTTTACTACACGGCAAAATAATATTTTAACGAGTGCTAATTTTGTAGCACACGGCAAAGATTTTACAAAATTTTTGATTTTGCCCTCCAAAATTTTTGTAACATCAACACACTTTACATTGTACTCTATGTTAAGTTTTAGTATGTTTCTTGCTCTGTTTGTTATATTTAATCATTTTATTTTATTAAATGATTTTCTTGCGGATGAATCAAATTTGAATTGCAAGTGTTTTGAATAATTGAATATAACAAGACAAAAATTGATATTTACATTACTGAGTGCAATGTTAGTCCGTATCCATGAAATGAAAAGGAAATTTTGAACATCTTGCTCACGAACATAGACCACGAATGCCTGGCCAGCTTGTTTTAAAATTCTGTAAAAAGCAAACTGAGTCTAAAAATCATAAGGTTTGTCGTGGTATCATGATTTCATACATGGAGGCTAAGGTAAAAATTTGAGAAGGTTTTGAACAAGTTATCACGTACGCTCCTAAAAAATCGAAGAATCTACATATAAGATCCAAATAGTTGAGAAGTAGTCATTTAGATTTCAAGCCAAAGTGACGGTCGAATTGGCGTAACTTCAAAACTTTTTGTACATGCAAAACACAATTGAGATTCTTTCTCAGAAAAATTTGGTTATTTTTCTGATCCGTTCTATAAATTCATTTTTTTTTTGCTATTAAACAATATCATGTTATATACATTGTAGTTGATGTGTAACCGCATAAAATATTGATTTATTTTTCATAGAATCATAAAACATGAATTGCCAACTGAAATTGAAAGGTATTTAAAGCACATTATTCAATCTAAATTAGTTAAACACGGTATGGAAATGATGTAGTTGATATAAATTGACTTTTAGTTTCAAACACATGAAATGATAGATTTTTCACATAGTATCATCAAACATGAAATGTCGAGTGAATTTTGAAAGGTATTTAAAGCAATTTATTCAACCAATTTTGGTTAAACACGGTATGGAAATGATCTAGTTGATATTAATTGAATATGAGTTTAAAACGCATGAAATAATATATTTTTTCGCATAGAATCATCAAACCTGAAGTGTTTAGTGAATTTGAAAGGTATTTAAATCACATCAGTCATCAACTTTAGTTAAACACGGTGTTGAAATGATTTAGTTGATATAATGAAACATGAAACGTGTTATGAAAATGATTTAGTACACTACTACAAAAATGATTTTTAGGGGCGGGTAAAAACCTATTTTCGGCCTGGTAGCTTCCGCTGGTCGAAGCATATGGTGCAGAATTAAGACGGTGAGTATGTGTCATCATTTGCGTGGCATTAGGAATCGGTCCTTGATAAGATCTAGATCCCTGCGATGTACCAGCTGTGGTAGCAATACGAGGGTGTATACGTCGCCACCTCATCGGTTTGGCCAGGAGCAGCCGAACTAGGGATTGACGCAAGCGGTGTAGGTGGGTTCACCACATGACACTAGTCTGACCGGGCGCCTGATCGGTCTGACCGGTCTGACAAGTCGCTGGGACCGGTCCAACCGGTGCAATGTAGAGCGGTGAGGGTGGCGGCGTCTGCCCTACAAACGAGTTCGGCAGCATACATAGAATTGCTCAAATGTATGTGCTGGCGTAGCCGAACTAGGATTTGATGAATAAGAAGCATCTACAAGTTTTTTGCTCTTAAGAACACCTATTTCATTATTCATCAAAGCAAACATCACTACTACAATCAGAGCACATTGGGCAGTATGAATTTTCTTATCCATCATGAGCGATAATTGCTGAAATAATTTAGAGGGTGTAGTGCTTACAGCAGGGCTTTCTTCAATCTGATTGTTGTTCAGATTGAAGGATGGCATGACGAATTCTTGAACCCTCTTGACAAGGCCACCGTGGTCCTTCTTGAAGCCCTTCAAGAACAGCACCTAGCTTGAAGTTCTCCTCAGCGATCAGGTACGCCTTACACTCCTCCTCTGAGCTCCTCGATTGTCACCGTGATAATGTTTTCCTTGCTGACCTCAGATCAACTCATCTTCTTTGGAGATTAGATTAGATCGATTTTGTACAACCAGATTAATCTCTCCCCAGCGGAGTCGCCAAAAATTTTGTTGACACAAAATTTGTCCAAACACACTCGGATGCGCTAGAACGCGTGATAGATTGTTAAAACAATCAGCATCGACGAAATCCTGTGCCGACCGGTCAGACCGGTTATGTAGAACTTCGCGTAGAACCTACCACCTCGAGCTCGGGAGGACCCCGTCGGAGCTCAAGGAACTAGGGTTTTCTCTGAGATCAGTCAGGCCACTCAGAATGCCTTCAAATGACGCCGGGATGCAGGAAGAACAACAAATTAGGGTTGGAAAGGGCTAGGGTTTGAGAGGGCAAAAAGTAAGGCAAATTGTATTGAATCGATTGGGATTACCCTCAGTCGGTCTTAGCCTTCATATGTATAGGCTGGGGAAGATGTACTGGTTCCAAGTCGGTTTACATGAGGATTCCTAAAACAAATCTAAACCTACTCGGATTAAAACTGGCCAGACCGGTCTGACTGGTCGAGCATGGTACCTGCCAATTTTAGCTGTCAACACGTAGTTATATATTTCGAATATGGATTGGGATTATCACTACTAGAGAATGGGCAATAGATCCCGCGGATATATACTGGTTGTTGTTGGAGTCAATACATATAATGTGTCCCGTGAACATTAGTACCTCTAGGCACGTAAGTACCTGTCACAAGCCTGAACCAATGTTAATTTTCCTGGCACACAAGAACTTTGAAGAAAGAAGACGTGTTATCATATATGCTTAAAATGTGTCTCTAAAAGGTTGGAGGTGACAAACTCCATTTTCATCTCATATTTTCATGAGCCCCTTTCAGCTGCACAGAACAGTCATTAAACAAGTGGATATATATCGAAACCATACTTCCTAGACACGAGTTGACATCCACTAGTACAGAAAGGTTCTTTAATTTAATCTCGGTTCCAAACACCCTCACTACCAGAAAACTCCACATTGGTCCGCGGCTATTAGTATCGAGCTGACATTCAGCCTATACTAATATGCAAATTTAGTAGTGGGCTGCTAGAATAGTGCTGCAATGCTACCCGACTGGGCAATGGAATCGATTCCAAGTGAAAGGCGGAGGATGCGTAGTTGGTACATCAGGGCTTGTAGACTTGGGCTCAATAGCCTATAGGCCCGGTACAATCCGGATATATTCAGACTTCAAGGTATTAATGTCACTTATATCATGTTCGATTTTCGAGACATCCATCACATGTTCCGCCTCAAAGAACTGGACATTGAAATGGTTAGACTCAAGTGCATGTAAGTCCCTCATCGATACTAGTATCTTGTATGCTATGGACTAAAGTACTATATATGCATAAATAATTAAGTTCTATACATTATATTCTACATGATGCAAACAAATGATGCGGAGGTTTTAAATTATAAGATGTGGTACCCCTGACCCTCTAGCTATTTGCGAGGCTAGGCACGCTGGGCCAAGTATGTGTAAGGACGACGACAACATGCTAAAGCAGTGTAAAACACACAAGGAGAAACAAGAGAAAGTAAAGAATATCACAAAGAGGCTATGAAGAGGGTTGTTCACGCTTGTTAGAGACCAATGTCAAGGGTCAATTTGATCAGAAAATTTTGAGAGTTTGAATATTTTACATGCATATTTATCCTAAACAAAGTCTAAACCCACTGTGCTCTTAGAAATTATACAATCTTGAAAAAAGAACTGACCAAACAGAGCACAGAATTCAGGCTCACATGGATCCAAGGGCCCACATGCAGTATCAAACTGACATAATTGAAGACCAGGCACGTGGAACAGGGGTTAGGAGACATGTGGCAGCCCACCAGAGAAGATTGAAGGCGGTGGGGCCCAGTGGGCCGTCGGCCGACCATGCCTGGTGTGGTGTGCTGCAAATCGGCTTTGAGGGCTGAACCTGTTGCTGAAGGTGAGATGCCACCATCCAGTGTGCAGGTCGTGTCCAAGGTTCTCTCCCAGAATAGCTCACACCATTTCCTGAAGAGTGTTGGCATCAAAACACCGACATCCTCCAAGTCATCTTCATCAAAGGAAAGCGAGCTTCGCGAAGAACTGGCAGCTGAAGCGGCGGCTGCTGTTCAAGTTGAACTCGACGAGCTCAAGAAGAAAAATGAAGAAGCTGAGGAAAAGCAGGCGAGGACACAAATGGAGCTGGAGGAGTACAAGAAGCAAACAGAGAAGAACACCAAGGAGTTGGAGGAGAACAATGCTCTCCTGAAGAAGCTCTTAACCTTCCATGCTAACGCTTCTTCTTCGACATGAGGGCTGCTGGTCAGTGCTGCTGTGATTGGCCTGCTCATTTTGGGTACTCAATAACTAAAGTTGCTCCTGGCTGGCAACTTTAGTTTATATGCTGTTATGTTTCTGCAAACCAAACTGTAGTGTGATGTGATGCTGTGAACTCAGTTCTGTGTTGTCCACTTAGTGGCGAATTCTGCTTTTATTAATCTATGGAATTGTGTGGTCATTCTAGTATCATCTGCAAATTCGAATTCAAATATTATCTGCACTTCTGTGACCAAAGTGATGGTAAATCTGTGACAATTGAAAGCGTGTTTTGTATCGAATTCAAAGCCTGATCTGTGTCGATTTCTAAATGTAATTTGTGACGATTGAAAGCTTTTTGTGTGTCGAATTCAAAGCCTGATCTGTGTCGATTTCTAATTGTAATCTGTGATGATTTGAAAGAATGACATCATCTGCCACGTCAGCTTCGCGTCACCCGCTGTGTCATCTGTCAGCGTGGCACACGCCGTCCGGAATCTGGCAAACGGCCGGTTATGACGAGAAAACGGATATATCTGTGACGAAATCGATTCGTCACCGAACACAGACGCCGTTAACGACACCGTCAGAGGCGACCGGCAGACGGCGGATTATGACGAAAATGGTGGTTCATCAATGACCAAAACCAATCGTCGTAGATTGAATTAGCTTCTGTGACCACAGACATTTGGTCACAGAATGGAGACACATCTGTGACGAAAATGTCACTATCGTCACAATAAATCAAATGTGACGCATCTTCTATGACGAAGTGATTTTCGTCACAATATCGTCACAAATGGAACTCTGTGACGATCTAGGCGTCTTCAGTGACGAAAAGGGAACGTCACTGATGATCACATCCCTACTAGTGATAATTATGAGAGGAGGGATAAGAATAGAGACACCACAAGTTGAAGCTCTAGCTCAAACACTCTCTTGTGTAACTCTAGGCTAGTGGAGTTTAGGTGAAGTAGTTGTCGGGTCCCTGGACATGCTTCGGAGAATAGGTATAGGTTCGCTACTAGTTCTCTTTTGTAATATTCGGTCGTATGTAATAGACTTATCTTTGTTATTTATATATGCATGATTTATGCCCTACGGTGTCAGATATAGAATTCATGATTAGTTTGTTTTGTTACTATATGCTATGCCTGGTTAGAGACTTAGTTCTAGTTAACTTTTACATGCTCCAGTATTCGTGTGTTTGCTCTAGTATGATGTCTGTCCATCCGAAGAGTGGGTTAGTTAAGTGTTGCTGGATGTCGCCCTTTCCCACGGTTTGTAGTGATAGCCTGCAGCCTGCAGGTGGTGACAGCCTTGTTTAGTGCCATCGTAATCCTCCACGTTCAGTTAGGGGGGTAGGAGGGTTATAAAATGTTGTGATGGCTAGACGGTCATATCTGTCAGCCATTTGCACAGTTCTCCTTTGTATTAGGAATAACTAGATAGGGGCTAACTATATCTTGTGCAAAGTATAAAGTGCTAGTAAACTATATAAATGCTTTAAGAACATTAAAGAGACATGATTAACTAACTTCTATCTAGCTCCCTGCCTCTTTTGACCTTTATCAGAGCTGAGTTCACTTGTGTGTCACACTACCTTTTATCCATATTTATCTTACCCATGTTTATGCATATGAATATTCCATTGAGATTAGTTCATTCTGCCTACCTACACAATAAGTTGCCGCCTTCCCTGCGAAAATATAAATGACACCCCGGAATACTCTCTGGGTAAAATGCTACACTGGTAATTCCGTTTGCTTGCGCAATGATTCATGGTTCATGATAGCTTGTTTTCCAATAATTGATATATGAAATGTCAAGGCATTGTTGGCGCCGATGCTGGTCATTTCTGATGTCGTTACAGAAATCATGCTAAATGATCTTGTATCTGAAGTAGACATTACGAAATACCAATAAGGGTGCCGCATACTTAGTGATAATAATGCTACGATGCCAAGACAAGGATTCAATACTTGTGCCATAGAACATCAAGTAAGTATAATTTCAATCATTTGTTATAATAAGCAATCATGCATAAAAATCGTATGTAATATTTTTGCAGAGGTCACAGGATTGCTTTCCTACTTACATCCAAATCTTGGAAAAGTTCTTGGATTAGACACAGAGTAAATACAAAGAATTCATATTCATCAAATGCAAGTGAATTTCTTATCTTCCATATGTACATCATACTAATTTTCCCCCAGAAGTATACATATATAAGCTACCTTCCCATTTCTTTCTTTTTAAAACAGGTCTTACAAGCATTACATTATCAGAGTAAGAGCTCATCCCCTTGTGAGAACAAAAGATATGAATATACGCACAAACCTCTCATGCCACAAGCAACCTTATGGTTCCATGTATTATGGGTACTATATGTGCGAGTACATAAGGGTGTTAGGGAGATATACTACTGATCCCGAACATGTAACAGGCTACTCTTTATTAAGGATAGATGCATATGTGTACATTGTTTTTACCTATAGCTAACACTAGCTTAATTTTTTTGTGGATTCATTAATTGCAGATTCGGCTGGGACAGCACGAGGCGCGACTCCATGAGCAACAACTTCTTAATGTTGACGCCGATTTATGCTATTGCATTACGCATCAAGTGATCAACACAACCTTTTTCACGATGCACACGAACAGTTTTGAGATGCCAAACAGACCTCCCCAGATGGTAATCTTAAAGTGGCCAATTTACCCTCTTTTGCAATCAGTTTCGCTACAGCACATGTTGCTTCCTTGATCAGTGTAAGGATCGATGGACCAAGAGGGGGGTGAATTGGGCCTTTTTCAAAATTCTAAAGCAATTAAAACAACCTTAACCTATGCAATGCTAGTACGGCTCAATTCACCAACCGGCTAACTAAGCAAACTACACAAGCTACTAAAGAAAAGAAACTAAGCAAGGTAGAGCTAAGTTATGATCTCTAAGGTCAAGCATATGAAAAGTTGCATGAAAGTAAATGCTTGAAATGAAAGAGTGGGCAAGAGACAACCGGATTTTTTGCCGTGGTGTCGATGTGTTGGCACACACCCCTAATCCACGTTGTGACACTCACAAAGAGTCTTGTCACCTCCCATGTCACCGAGACGAGGGCGCTCACTAAGAGTCTCCGTTCACCATCCCGGCGTGGTGGAGATCAAGCCACGCACAATCTTCTTCTCCGGGCTCCCACAATCCTTGGCAAGCTCCGAAAGAAACACCTTCAATCACCAAGATCGTCTAGGTGCTGCCAATCACCAAGAGTAACAAGCTCCTAAGCCTTCACTTGACCTACACTCAGTTGGCCCTAGCTCAACCACACTTGCTACACTTGCAAAGGATGAATTCTTCAAGGTTGAGGCACAAACAAAGCACTAGATCTTCTCTCTTTTGCTCAAAGCTCTTTCTCTTTTTCTCAAGGGTGGCCTCAGGTTTTCAAGGTGTCAAAGGCAACTGAAATGAGCCAGGGGGTACCCTTATATAGAGTGGACGAGGTCACATAGCCGTTGGACGTTTTCTGCAGAAAAACCGTGACCACCGGAAGAACCGACGGGATAGAAAGTATAGGCATCGGTTCAACCGGTCTCTCTGTGTCCAATTAGTAGCCATTGGAGTTCTGACACAGTATCCACGCTTGCGTCATTGCACCGGTGCATGCTCCGTAGGGGCATCGGTTCAACCGGTGCTGAAGAGGTTCACTGATCAACTCAAACAAGCGTTCTGGAACAAAGTATATCCAATGCACCGGTGCTTTGATTCTGAAGCGTCGGTTCAACCAGTGCTGAAGAGAAGTTGAAGTCTACCAAAACATGCTCTCTGGAACAAAGTACATCTAATGCACCGGTGCTTTTCTTGGGACCATCGGTTCAACCGGTGCAATAGAGTTTTTGACTTGATTCCTGCCTGCTTCCAAAGAAGATAGACCGACAGGGCATCGGTCCTTCCGCCATGCATCGGATGCTCCGACGCTAGGGCACCGGTTTCAACCGGTGCTGCTGTTTTTCTTTGTTTTTAGCTGAATTGACTTGGATTTGAATGTAACTTCGATTGTTTCTTCTTCCAAGTGTTGTGTTAACTTCTATTGACCATCTTGAGCTGATTTTGAGCGAGTGTGCAAGATTTCTAAGGCCAACTCAATTTTGATCAAGCTACTAACTCATGAACCCCTCTTAATAGTACGATCAAGAAACTATAAAACCTAGCTAAATCAAGTGTCCTTCATCTCCTTGTGACACTTGAGACTAGAAAGGTCCTTAAGCTTTCAAATTGAGTCCTTGGTTCGCATGATTGTTCCGAATTGAGGGGTCTCCTTTCATATTTCATATGAGACTAATCCAGTCATTGAGTTTTCCTTCAAAACACACGTTAGTCGCATACGGTTGTCATGAATCACCGAAACTTACCAATAGCATCTATCGGCCTAGATGCGCTACAATCAGCAAAAAGAGTATACAGCTCTTCAGGAATGTGCCATTTTGGGGATTCCTAGAATGAAAGAGTGATTGGTTGGAAAGAAAGAGAAATAGAATAATGAGAATCATATGGATTTACACAAACCTCTAGTGATTAGAAACTAAAAATGAGATCTCGAAGTAATTCGAATGATTTTGATTCAATTACGGATTGGTTGTCTAATTGTCTAGGCAGTAATGATTGTATCTTGTACCTGAACTGGTGGCTCACTTTTTCTAAGTAATGGGGAAGAGGACTAAAACATGCCACTGAAAGACTAGCTACTGAGACAAAAAGATGGGATGTCACAAAGGTAGAGGAGGTAGGAGGCGCGACAACGGACCCTAAATACATTGGTATTCGTGAGTGGGAGAATCAAGAGCACTGTGTCTTGCCTCGAGTACCGTTCATAGGGAATATAGGAAAACATGTATTCATTGTGCACTTTAATAATGTACTCTAATGATGCTATGTAATGATATATATGTATATGTATTCTTATATAACTAAATTTATATGTATATTTATGAAACATATTCTGTGTCGATCACTATGACATTCGATTGCGAACTAGCTTGATAGGTCAAAATTGGAGGGAATCAAGATTAAAAAAGTAGCGGAAAATACATTTGAAAATTGAAATTTAAATTGATGATTTTTAAACGAGTTGGATCTTTTCAAGGGCCGGTCATGCCCTAACCCGCTCGTAGAAATTGTTTTCTATGGGCGGGTCACCCCTAACCCGATCTTGCAAATAATATTTTCAGGGGCGGGCTATGGGCTCACCCACCCCTAAAAATGGCATTCCAGGGGTAGGTAAGGGCATGACCTGCCTCTAGAAAGGGGTTTAGGGGCGTGCATGTTAGCCGCACCTGCAAATAGCATTTGTAGCTGCGAGAAGTAGGGGCGGGTACCGCAATCGCCTCTACAAATGGGTTTTCGCCCACACCTAAAAAACCATTTTACCACACCCGCCCCAACAAATGGGTTTTCACCCGCACCTAAAAACCATTTTCGTAGTAGTGTGTGCAAGGCAAAAATTTACTTCGCACCTAGGACTCAACCCAAAACATCTTGCTTCATGCATAGCTTTTTTATCACCCTACCTACACAACACAAGTGACTCTACCTGGGATGCTTTCCTTTTAGGACAACTTATGTAACACCCTTTAGTCTCAGTTGAGAACACCAACATCTTTAGTCCCGATTAGAGGCTCTGTCGGTGTTTCTACTGTTAACCAACCGCGGGATACCCTGATGTAGTAGATTGTAGGCAGAGTGTCGCCGAGATCAGGAACTCGAAGGTGCACACAAAACAAGATTTAGACAAGTCTAGACCACGAATAGTGTAATACCCTACCTCATGTTTGGTGGTTTGTATTGCGTGATGTTATAAATATGTTTTGAAGGGATCCCTATACAGCCTTATATAGTCCGGGGGGTATGGTTACATGTAATGTATAAGGTATTCCTACCTAGTATGACCTGAGAAGTTCTACTCTAATTACATCCGAGTAGTTTTCTTCTATATCGACTAGTACTACTCATATCTGAGTACATTACAACATGTTAAGGTATGAGACATGCTCCATCCATATTCTAGAAAGATCTATGCCACGTCGTTAGTCCCTAAACCCTAGAACCCAGTATTTTATCCCAAATAATGTGGTTCCGCAAAGCACTTGCTAGATGATGATGCCCTTTACTAATATTCCTAACCTATTAAAATAATAGTAAAAAGTTAATATACTTTTCTAACGTAAGGTATCATGTTCTCTAAACACTCTCGAAGTTTGGACTTAAAACTCAACATGTGAATTGAGAGGGGTAAAATAGTTGAGAGATTTAATTGAACCTAAATTTTATTCTCATACACTGTAATAGAACGACTTCTATTGATGGGATTAAATTACATGTATTGAAGAGGGCAGTAAAATAAAATTTTCCTTAATTTAGTAGATAGATCCAGCAGTAGCTTCTATTGAAGCCGAGTACTCGGGGGACTATTCAACATCTGTAATAGAACGGCTTCAGCGAGCACTGCATCACTTGATAATAGGTTCATACCCTGCATATTGCCATCTCACCAGTGCCGAAACAATTCGATCACATATTCTATTCAAACAATGATAATACAGAGTGTAACTCAATGCATTCAAGTATTACTTTATGTACACGAAAATAATTAACTCCATTTCTGATCTTGAACTTTAGAAACTGAAATGGCAACACAATGATCTGGAGAGCCAGGAGCGTCCAATCATTTTTAATAATACAAGGAGAAATCCCTCACATGCCACTAGTTAAACCCTAAATCCCTAAATCCCTTATATGCCACTGTCAGTGACTGTAGGGCGTGGGGACTCTTGCTTTCTGCAGAAGCACCTCACCTATCATGCAGCTACACTCATGAACAACGATCCTCATACATGGACCACTTATCGCCCAATTAACTTGACCATCCATGCACCACCCAAGTACAAACCTAGCAGAGGACCTGCCAACAGCATCTGTGTCAATGGATCTGTTGAGGGTGTAAGCACGGCAGCAGCAACAACGGCACCAACAACAACATATCTCCAGATTGAAAGCATTTGGTCACCAGAAACCAATCCAACTTGCCCCAGCAATAGCTGGATAACTGGTACCTGGAACAGAATATAGTGAAAATGCATAAAATCAAGAGATGCTTTTTTATGAGATTTGCAGCTATCATAGTTCACTTTATCTGTATATTTACAGCCAAATAGGAATTGTGGTGCCGTGACTCTGATAACTCAAATAGGTGTATGCTAGATTCAAAAGCAGCATTCATATTGTGTAATTTGTTCATACGTTAACACGAGATAGAATGGTAGTAATCAATCCTGCGCAGCCATGCCACTGCACAGTCCAAAATCACAGAAATGAAACATACAGGAGTTCTGATACTTGTCACCATTAGCATAAGTGCAGATAATACATGATAAGATCCTTTCAGATTAACTAACTTAACTGCATATTTAGTTCTATAAGTCTCGATCATTATAATAAGGTTCACAAACCAGACCCCCCAATGGAATGAAGCTGCAAAACATAAATCGGTTCAAATAACTACTTTTGTAGGTTCTCACTTAGTGACGCTGGCTTTTGGACCAAGTGCTTCTTGCAGACCTTTCATTATATAGACCGTATAGGCCTGGGGTACAAGAAATACAATACAAGCACATATACAACACCTATATATCTAACACCCACCCGCAGTCGCAGGGGGGAGCCTGTCAGACACCAAGACTGGATCTAAAATCAGTAATGTACATGAAGACCCTTAGTCATTATATCAGCAAACTGATGCGAAGGAAGGCACATGTAGAACACGAACTTGCCCCAAAGCCGCACGAAGTCATATAGACAACACTGATGTTGTCACAATAGACAAGCGTAGCCTTCGAGAAAGTGATGTGATGCTCCTGGGGAAGTTGTCGCAACCAGCAACACTCGGCCACACATCCACAACATGAGCCACTGCTCTGTATTCCGCCTCAGCACTAGAACGAGAAACTGTAGTCTGCCTCTTGGACGACCAAGAAACAGAGTATCACCAAGAAAAACACAGTAGCCCGAAGTAGAACGCCTAGAATCAGGACAGCTAGCCCAATCTGCACTATGTAAGCTATAAGGGTGTCGACAGGTCCAGTGCCAATGTGAAGCCGGACGAGAGTGTGCCTTTCACATACCACAGGATGCGCTTGACAAGCGCAAGATGGGGATCGCGTGGATCTTGCATGAATAAACAGACTTGCTGAACAGCATATGCAAGATCAGGACGAGTTAGGGTGAGATACTAAAGGGCACCAGCCAAACTTCTATACTTAGAAGGATCAACAACCGGTGCTCCATCTGTGGCTAACAGCTTGGCGTTGGTATCCACAGGCGTCGTCGTAGAGTGGCACTCAATCATACCTGCGCACTGAACCAATGATCCTTCTAGGGCATACCAAGGTCCAAGGCATACTGTCGCTGAGACAAGAACAACCCATCTGAAGAACCAATGATGTCATGAAGCATAGCAGACGATGAAGCAGTCAGAACAATGTCGTCCATATAACAACAGATAGTCAATATTGGCGCCATCCTTGTAGACAAACAGGGAGGTACCTACTTCAGGCTATAGAGCGACTTCTGCAGGAGACAGACATGATCAGGGAAGGTTGGATCAACAAAACCTGAAGGTTGCTAGCAATAGATTGTCTCGTCGAGATGGCCATGAAGAAAATCATTCTTCACATCAAGCTGATGAATCGGCCATTAGCGAGAATCTGCAGTACTCAGAACCGTCCGGATGGTACCAGGTTTGATGACTATACTGAAAGTCTCATCGTAGTCAATGCCATGCTGCTAAGAGAATCCCGAACAACGCCCTAAAAAAATCCCCAAACAACCCAACGAGCCTTGTGACGAGAAAGAGAACCATCAGAGTGAAATTTATGCTTGAAAATCCACTTTTCTGTCACAACATTCGCACCATGAGGGCGAGGAACGAGATGCCAAGTACCATTGTCTACCATAGCCTGGAATTCATCTACCATAGCTGCTCTCCAGTTTGGATCAGCAAGTGCACGGCGATAATTGGCCAGAACAGGAGAAGCAACAATATGATCAACTGATTCGGATAGTTGACAGGCTTAATGGTACCAGTCTGAAGACGAGTGATCCGCCTCAATATGGGAGGCGGAGAAGGCCCGCACGGGTGGCTGCAGCACCCCCACCTGTGTTGGCGCAGGGAATCGCCGCACTGGAAGAGGCCCATTACAGCGGCGGATGTAGGCACGGTCGAAGTAACCAGGTGGAGCAGCAGGTGCTGTCACAACCGCAGCAGCAGACGCCGGTGCTGCTGCAACAACGGGAGCAGACGCAGATGCTGCTGTAACAGCTCGTGCAGGTGCTGGTGTAGCAGCTGCTGAAGAGGGCGGAGCAGGTCCTGGCAAGGGCACGAGACCACTTATGCCCGGATTGGTAGCAGGGAGCAATTGCTCAACATCCATGGAGGATGGAGCTGCCGCTGTAGGGACAGAACTCAAACACGTCGAACCTGCTGCATGGTTAGTAGGACAATGCACAACATCCGAAGCGTCATCGAGGAGGAAATCCAAGGAGGACTGTGGACCAGGCGTATCCCAAGCAAAGGGAAAAGAGAACTCATCAAAGACGACGCGTCGGGAGATGATGATGCGCCTTGTAGAAAGATCAAGGCAGCGATATCCCTTGTGAGAGGAGGGGTATCCCATAAACACAGATGCGGTTGAGCGAGGAGTGAGTTTGTGTGGGGAGGTAGCCTGAAGGTTGGGGTAGCAAAGGCATCCAAAGACACGGAGGTGATTGTAACTAGGAGTACAGTGGAGGTGCGTTACGGGACTTCATCATTGATAGAAGACGAAGGGCGACAGTTTAGCAAATGTGTGGCTACAGCAAGGGCCTCGACCCAGTATGGAGGCGGCATGGATGCATGGATGAGGAGTGCGCGCACGGAGTTGTTGAGGGTACGAAGAACACGCTCGGCCTTGCCGTTTTGGGGTGAGGTATATGGACAGGAAAGTCGAAACAAGATCCCATTAGCCACCAGGTGCGATATGGTGGACTTGTTGACGAACTCAGTGCCATTATTAGCCTGAAAGCATTTGATAGGAAGGCCAATCTATGCGCTAGCGTAAGCAATGAAATCAACCATGTCCATGTGACCGTGCACATCAGACTTTCGATGAAGAGGGAAAGTCCAGCAAAACTGAGAAGAATCATCCAGCATAACCAAATAATATGAGTAGCTTGAAATGCTAGGAACCGAAGATGTCCAAACATCACAATGAATAATCTCAAAAGGAGAAACAGTATGTGAAGTAGAAGTAGGGAAAGGTAGACGAGCATGTTTGCCAAGCTGACATGCGTGACAAATTGTGCGGCCTAGTTTATTACAAGCTATGGAATGACTGTTTCCGAGGCTGGCAATGGTGGTTGGACCCAGGTGACCAAGACGCTGGTACCACAAAGAAGACGATGAAGATAGAAGCCAAGAAGGGCCTGGGCGGTGCTAGGAGTGGCAGCAGATATGGTGTAGAGGTCGCCATCACTATTGCAACGAAGAATCACGCGCTTCGTCCTAAGGTCCTTCACAGAGAAACCAAGGGCATCAAATTCTATCAAGCAGTTGTTGTCACGAGTGAATTGACGAATAGACAGAAGATTGCAGACGATAGAAGGAACAATGAGAGCATTATTAAGGGCAAAGTTTGATGCAGGAGTGGTAAGATGGAATGACCTCGAGACGTAACGGGAATATGTGAACTATTGCCTACTGACATAGAAACATGCGAAGCAGGTGAGCGAGAGAGAAGTATAACATCCGAGGAGTGCATGTGACTGGAGGCGCCCGAGTCCATCACCCATGAAGAGGAGCCCTGCAGCTGCATCTGTTGCAACTCCGCAATGAGACCCGCCTGGTCCCATGTATGTGCGGGCTGCTGCTGGTACTGCTGTTGAGGCGGCGTGGAGTCCTACAGTGGGGCGAACGCGGTGTAGGCCTGCTGTGGAGCTGGTCCTTGCAGGCCCTGACCGCGCCATGCCGTGTTCCCGCCCGAAGTGCCAGTCCAGGGGCCGCCTCCGCTTGTCAAGGGCCCGCCCTGGCCGCCAGATGATCCCCACGGGGAGAAGCAGAACCATAGGCCAGTGGGAGTAGGCTCGCGCAGTTGCTGCTGCTACTAGGGGCCACCACTGCCGCCGTTGCCGCCCTTCTTCCTGCGCCGCGCTGCTGCTGCTGCGGTGGCTGCTGTTGTGGCGGCGCAGCCGAAGAGGAGCGGCATGACGATCCGCAGCTCGTGGTGGAGGCCACCAACGCCGTGGAGGAAAGGATCTTCGCCTAGTTTGCCAGGCGAAGGAGCTCCTTGAGGGTGAACTGATCAAGGGCTTCGTCGAAGCTGATGTTCTTGGTGCCGGCGACGATGTCCTTTGTGTTGCTGAACTTGGGATGCATATCGCGCAGCAGATTCAGCACTAGGGTAGCCTCGATCACGGGGTGGCCGACGTCTCGTAGTGCATCGGCGGCCATCTTCATCTTCTTGCCAAACTCCATGATAGAGAGATCACCCTGAGTCATGGAGTGAAAATCTTCGCTCAGGAAGATAGCACGGGGCGCTTGGTTGGGCTGGAACTTGGTGATGGCCACCCAAAGTTGTCGCGCCGTCTAATCTTCGGCCATGGTGAAGTCAAGAACAGATTCGGAGATGGAGCCGTAGAGCCACATGCGCACACAGCAGTCCACTTGTTCCCAAGAGGGATCATTGCGGCAAGGAGGAACGAAGCCATCGATGTGATGAAGAAGCCCGAACTTGCCACACATCGCCTTGAAGAAAGACAACCACTTGTTGTAGTTGGAGTTCGGGAGATCCAACGTCATGGGGACGTGAGATTTGAGGCACATCATGGAGTAGGGGAGAAGGACGAGGGCGCCGGCCGATGGATCCAAAGAGGAGGGCATGGTGGGGGCGCCAGTCGCCATGGATGTGGCGGAGAAGGTGGACATGATTGCAGATGCAATCTGAAGAGCGCGTGGTGCATAGGGGGTGCCACGCACAAGAAGAGGCGACGGCAGGTGGTGTGGAGGCGCCCTAGGGTAGGGCGCATGGAGGTGGAGGAGTGGTGCCGATGGGGGGATCCATGATCGGCGGCTAGGGCAGCGGAAGGGGGTGGGCGCACGGTAGGGCCGGGAGGGAGGCCCAGACTCGTGATACCATGTAGAGAATTAGGAAAACACCACAAACCCTAGGAGGGGGGGTGACATTTCATTATATAGGCCGCATATGCTTGGGGTACAAGAAATACAATACAAACACATATATGACACCTATATACCTAACAGTACTCCAATCTGGTATGTACATTAGTTGTAGCGACCAACAATCTGGTTGCTACAGCAACACTTTGGTGTGAAAATGTTGGAAAATTGTTTATGTAATCGCAGTAGCCTATGTTGTCCATGATAAAATTTTCAACAACAGTTGGCTCTTTCTTCACATATAAACATAATCCCACCTAAATGTGATACAACAAAACTCATAATATCTTAGTACTCCACATTAAAGTCAGTTTCCTCAAAAGGAAGTGTGATGATCTGGTTACCTCGCATGAAAGAAACATAGTGTCACAACAGTCAGGGGAATTTGTTACCTGAAAGGATAATCCTGTGCTGAACATAAGCACAAGTATGAATTCAAAGTACTGGTCTATTGACCACAACGATTCCACTGCCCCATCTGCATAGTTCACGAAGAAGTTCAATGCAGCAGGGCTAAGAACTGTGTAGGAGAAGAAAATGCCAAGGTAGAATAGAACAGAAGAACCCAAAACAATAGGCCCTAGAAATTTGCGCTCATCCCTTGTTAAACCTGGGAGAACAAATGCAATGATCTCATACAAAATGATAGGACTTCCAAGTAAAAGGCCACAATAACCAGAGACCTGCATGGGATTGAAAATATTGAGATAAGTAACAGATTGCTTAATGACCACTACAAAATAAAACTGATGATGTAGAGTATGGAAATTGCATGAGAATGATAATATGAAAATTGAAAATGGCATTCACATTGAACATGTCTCCTATAGACTGTAACACATAGGAATTTAGTGGTCACGAGACCTGTTTATGGGCCAGTCAATGGAGAAGTTGTCAATACCTGTCTACCTCATCATGGATGAAATTATAAAATTATAGAAACAAACAACTATACTGCAGTCTATGTAACATTAACTTTAAATGTTATTTACTAAAGTGTGAATGTCATGGTCAGCAAGACCTAGCAGAAGAAAGGATAAAGCCCTAGTGGCCTGCTAACTATTTTGGACAGTGAGGTCAGATGGAGATGTAATTTAGTAAAGGGATATGTAATTGGATGATTCTATTTATAAAGAACAATTCCCTAATATGGGGCAAAGTTACCCTTCTGGCAGCAATATAGAGAGGGGCATCTACCAATAAACAGAAGCAGAGTTTGGGGTTTCTGCTTTACATTCAGCTTTTCCTCCCTTCTCTCCGGTAGAAGCCACCAACTGCCTGTTGCCTCACAGCAAGAGCAGTTGAGCTAGCTGAGCTGCTCCACCACCGCCATCTCCCTCTCCTTCTCTCCCTCCCTCTCCAACTTTTGCTTCCACTAAAATACAGCATCTGACAATGAACTATCCATAGATTCTTAACCAACAGTCCATTCAAATTCTAACTATAACGTTCTAGTTTATGGAACTAATCTACAGCATGTCAGCATATACAGAATGAGCAACTGATTTAAAAATTACACAGCAGCAATGAGCCCATTGTGTCCATGATAAGTATCAATACACAGGATATCCCTTATGTGAGTACTCTATTAGGTATCGAAGGAAGGTTTTAGATTATCCTATCTCTGATAAAGATCGGACTCAACTTGACAGGCAAGTTATTCTTGGAAGGAGATCTACACAAATACAAAGTGCAGTCCATAACCAGCTCAGCAACAGAGGTGGTTCCCGACCTAGTATGTGTGTTTGTATATACATGTGTACCCTAGGGCAATTAATGGGGGGGGGGACACTTTTGGATTGCAATCTGACCTAATTGCTTATGCTTATTGTAATAGTGTAAGGTATTACTCTCAATACATCTGGCCAAACAGGGTGTAAGGTATTACTCTCAACTCGACAGGCCACAACCTGTATAAACCTTGTCCATGTTCAATCGAGTCTCCATGCATCATGCTGTCAACCATGATACTCTGGCAACAATGCATCCCTTGTCGACTCTAGTTATCAATCCTTGACAGTTCATTTTCGAAATTTAACCTTACATCTGATTCCCTTCCACACTAAACTTGTTTCACCAAATTAATTAGTGAGATATTTCCCTGCGCCTCTGCCAGTGCAATGGTAAAAAAATTGTGTACGCAGATAAGCAAACCTAGGGACTAGTAATTTTGAATTCTAATTTTTGGAAAGTGAAACAGGCACCTAGATATGTCACTTGCACTTAAGCTTTCCAATGCCATGTGAGAGGATTTTCATCTGTTTTGTGTTTAGGATGCCATTGGCAAATGTTGATTGCGCAACTGTGATCAAGTCACACAACCTGACTCAGCTATGTGTAGTCCCTATGCACCATGTGGGACCATAAACAACTCCAGAATGCATAACACGTTGATAGAACCATGAAAGAAGAAAGAGAGTGTTCCAGTGTATTGCATGTTACTAAAATAAACCAGGATGAAGAAATGAATTCTGTGGACCATTTCCACAAGGTAAGATACAAGAATTACATAAACAAAAAACAGATAATGCTACTTGAATATAGGATTGATGACCCCTTTATAGATAACCGTATTCCTCACCTTCTGCTAGATCTTGTTCTGAATGGAGAAGGAGAGGGCCAGATAGGAGAGGGAAAAAAATGATAACAACAGTGTAAGACAAATTTCAATATTCAGAATTCTGGAAACTCACCTTTAATGTTGTAAAGAAAAATTCCCCAGGGGAGAGCTGCAAAAACCGAACACCCTGAACAGACACTGGTGCCTCTAGAAGCAGAATCAAATCTTTCGAGAAAGCAAAACAGCCAAGTATTGCAGCTCCAACAGCCAAAACTGAGATGAATATCCTCTCACGAAGCTCCTCTAGATGATCAAATATACTCATGTCCTTGTCATCAGGAAGTAACTCTTTGCTTGGATAAAGAAAATTATACAGAGGACTCTGTTCTTGTTCTTGTGAGAGGCTTCCAAAGGAACCATTTTCCACTGCCAAGGGTAAATTTACATTGTAAATAAGCCAAATCAATATTCTTGGTGCAGCTATGTCATATACCCCAGAAAGAAAACTCTACCAAGTTACATCAAATAAATAAAAGATAATTCATCATGTAACAAGGAAAAATAAATTGCTCATGCTGGTACAATAAAAAATGGTGCACTATGAAATGCAATTTACTGTAGTATTTGCTTAGTTAGTTAACTGAACTTAGGGTTACAATTAACTGAGTTCACCTTAAATGTTTTATTTCCTTTATTTTACTCATCAAGTTATCTGGCACAAATGAGCCAGAACAGCACCTTAAAGTACAGTAAGATATACTTCTTCTAATGTCTAGCTTCTTATGCAGTCCCTTCCTTACTCTTATATTGTGCACACCCATTTCAAGATTTAAAATTTCTGATTTCTAACCAACAATTATTCTCTCAATAATAAGAGAACATACTAGCTGACAACATTCATCACGAACGTTTTTGTACAGTTATCTTTTAAGTTATTTTAATTGCAAGCCAGATTTTTTAAATTTATCAATCAACATGCATCTGATTTCTACTCCTCGATTCCATACCTGCATAGCAGTATAGCACCGATTGGAATCGCTCGCGACGAAAAACAATGCCAATGAGTTGCTCATATTCACTTATTCCTTTTCTTTTGCGGGTTCATATTCACTTATTCAGCGTATGACCGGAATCCCTGGGAACTCCAGCGAAATACCAGAGCAGTGCGAACCAAAAGGGCGTAAGAGAGACGTACCTGGAGGTCCTGGAGGCGGGTCCTCGAGTGCGGCGCCGAGACCGCTGGATGGAGACTTCTCCATCTGCGGCGGTGGCCCCGCCTCCCGTTGTCCGCCTTCCCCGTTGACAGCAGCGCAGCAGAGGCGGCGGCGGCGGCCGCCGCGCTGGAATCCAGGCGCCGCGGCAGTGAGAGACAATAGGGGCAGGTTGCGCGCGCTCCGGAGAGGCCGGCTCTGGCTGATGAGGACGCCGCCAGGGTGCAGCTGAGGCCGCGGGTGCGAGAGCAGCGCTCCCGCGCTTCCCATCCCGTCCCAGTGTGATGCTCGCCGCTGTGAGGGTTGCTCTGCTTGGAGAAGGGAAGGTTGGAGGCGGATCGGGTAGACGATAATTATCTCGCTCGTGTTGGGCGCATGTCTTCCTACGGCCGCTGCTTGTGTCCCCCGTGCTGCTGCTGCACTTGCCTCGGGTAGTCGGGCTTGGCTTGCGAGGTTTGGACTTTCGAGAGCCACACGTGTCCGCGACCCTCTTCCAGCTCGATTCTTGAGTGCCGCGCCTGCAAAAAAGAAAAAAAATATCTACAGTTGTTTTTTGGAAAATTACAAAAATCACCCCCTAAATAATATGGGATGTAATATCGACAGGAGCGCAAGCTCCCTATGTTCGGGCCACGTCGTCTACACCTATGATCCATGCTGCCAATGCTACTACACACAATATATTTGTATGTTAAGATAAAATATCATTTGTTGATGTGAGTTTACGATCAGCTTCTATTTTGTTGCTAAACAGAGCATTTTTCATCGATACAAATGTATTTGCAGGAGTGGATCACCACTCTCCTTTCTAACAATGATGCGGATGATATAGTAGTCTATCCATACAAATGCAACTTATAAAGGACAAATCTCGCTATCAGTCATTCCCAGTGACAGTTTTTTCAGAGGCGGGTGATAGCATCATTCGCAGATGCTAATGGATTAACAAGAACAGAGGATGGTGTGGTTTCAGTATCTTACCGCCAAGCCTACCCGGCAATACCATAAAATAGTAGATTGTAGGCAAATAGTCACCGAGAACAGGAACACGATGGTGCAAGCAAGATAAGAGACAGGAACGACCCACCTGTTTGCGTACATCCTGTATTGTATGATGTTTTGTATTGCCTGAGATTGTATATAATTTTGAGAGGTCCCTACCCACTCGTATAGTCTGGACGGACGGTGATTACATGGAAACCTAAACCTATAGGAGCTTAAAAAGTCTACCTATACTCTATCTGAGTAGTTTTCCTCTGTATCGACTAATCCTACTCCAATAAAACCATTTTACATGACATCAGGGTACGGGACATGCGTCATCCCTTATATTGTACAGATATGTACCACGAAAACTATCGAATGAGCTGAATCGACAAACCACCAAGCTCTTCGTAGACAAGAAGTGCATGCTTCAACTACTTCTGAAGTTCTCCTCGAGTTCTTTGGAATTCACCTAGAAGGCGCCTTCTGTTGATGGTCGTTAAGTGCAAAATATGATTGTTAACTATAAATAATCAAAGAAAACTATACATCTTACTCGCATATTTTATGACTGACCTAGTTCCACAGCTGTTTCAAATGAGTTTGTGTGTGAGAGATATATAGAGAGAGGAGATGGTGGCTTAATAATGTCAAGAAAGCTTTCCAAAGTGGTAAGAGGTCTCACCCACGGCCGGGCATGAGGTATATATAGCTAGCCCCTCAAAATCTAACCCTTACACTCAAAACCTATGGAAATAGAGCATTCGCGGTTTTTCCGCCTCATAGAAACTGAATTGCCAACCGTTCAAGTCTGACAGCTAGAAGTGCAATGAATGTATGTCAGAGTCGACTGTTTCAGCTTTGGTAGACTGTCTGCAGCCATAGGATGGATTGTCCGCAATACAAAATCGCGAGCACTTCAGAGACGAAAAACATCTCTGACTAAATTTAAAATGACCTGCGGATAGGTCATTTTTCATCCACTAAACACCTTATGACCGGTAAAAATAGAAAATCCTATCATATACCTTTGTCTTGAACTTTCCCCTCAAGAATTTGTTAATCCACTAATGTTTTCATTAATTACCAAAACTCAATTTAGGGGTCTAGATGCTTTCAACTAGCTAACACAGCTCCAGAAATTATTCTTGATGTCGTCTGGTAAAGAAAGGTCACGTTGCTGTTCTGCAGGTCAAATTGAAACGGACCGAGCTTCATTAGAACTCGGCTACGTAGTGAAACCTATATGTGTATATGTGGTGCGGGCGCACTTTCCAGCTAGCCAGCGTTGGCTGAGGATAGGCACAGCAGGGTGAGATGTCACACCTGTTGCCGAGTCAGAAGGGCTAGAGTGTGTTGCTTTGGTTCTCGCTTATTAAGCAGAGGTCGTGTAACGAGAAAAGTATCAAACAAAATTACAACTCAAACTCGAAAAGGAAAAGGGACATCTGCTTTGCTCCAATTCTCTCTGTGTGGGATCCGATCATCTAGCTCACGCCGTTGATTCCTTGTCGTTGGCCACGGGTGTGACAGCCCAAGCCGTGGTGGGGAGCAGATTGCTCGGCAAGATCTCATGCTGTATAGTCAGGGGTGGGTTACGCAAAATGATCATTGCTCTGAAGGATTAGATCAGTGTATTTTTATTGCAAGACAGATGGTGCCAACGTATCTTTTGCTCACTTAGCAGTCAGGTCAAAAGTAGATAAGACGCTGCTCGGCGCCCGAAAATTTCCAGGAATCTGCCGGCCTCTACCACCACGGCGACTCAGCACGTGCGCCGGCTCCATGCTCTTTATCGCTGTTTGGGCTTTGCTCCAGTACTACAATTTACTGCTTGGCCTGCCTGCTCCATTTTGTTCAATAGTGAGCGATTGAAATCTTTCGACAGCACTGATTACTTTTCATGTAAAGTAATAACAGCTCATTCATTAGCTGGGAAAGCAAGTAGAAATAAATAATCACAGTCCCAACTAAGTACATTACCTTCATTAAGGATATGTACAATGATGCGATGACGTTTGTCCGGACATGTGATGGTAACACCACTGACTTTTCTATTAACATAGGCCTACACCAGGGGTCAGCATTGAGCCCTTATTTATTTGCTTTAGTGATGGATGAGGTCACAAGGGATATACAAGGTGAGATCTCTTGGCGTATGCTCTTTGCTGATGATGTGGTGCTAATTGACGAGAGTAGGGCAGGGGTTAATAGGAAGTTAGAGCTGTGGAGACGCACGTTAGAGTCGAAAGGGTTCAGACTTAGTAGAACCAAGACCGAGTACATGATGTGCGATTTCAGCGCGACTAGGCATGAGGGGGGAGACGTTAGTCTAGATGGGCAAGTGGTGGTCCAGAAGGATACTTTTCGGTATTTAGGATCTGCGCTACAAAAGGATGACGACATTGATGAAGATGTTAGGCATAGAATTTCAGTTGGTTGGTTGAAATGGCGGTAAGCTTCTAGCATTTTTTGTGACAAGAGGGTGCCACAAAAACTAAAAAGGCAAATTTTATAGGACAGCAATTCGTCCGGCGATGTTATACGGTGCTGAATGTTGGCTTACAAAAAGGCGACATGTCCAGCAACTGAGTGTAGCAGAGATGCGGATGTTACGGTGGTTTTGCGGGCACACAAGAAGGGATAGAGTCCGGAACGAAGTTATTCGGGATAGGGTCGGAGTGGCACCAATTGAGCAGAAACTTATCCAGCATCGGCTGAGATGGTTTGGACATGTCCAACGAAGGCCTCCTGAGGCGCCGGTGCGTAATGGGGTTCTTGAGCGGGTCGATAATGTAAAGAGAGGTAGAGGTAGACCTAAACTGACGTGGGATGAGTCGGTTAAGAGAGACCTTAAGGATTGGAATATCTCTAAAGAGATAGTTTTGGATAGGAGTGCTTGGAGACTAGCTATCAATGTGCTTGAACTTTGAACTTATTTCTTTCGGATTTTATCTCTAGCCTACCCAACTTGCTTGGAAAAAAAAGACTATGTTGTTGTAGTGACCTTGCAGCTACTGTACCATACACACGCCTGTCGGCCTTTTAATTTCCAGCCGTCCATGTAAGCAGAAACAACAGTAGTAACTCGAATCTTTCCTACTGCAGCAACGCATCTTGAGAAGAAAACAAAGCAGAAAGAAACCAGTCAGAACACTAGTATTTTGTACGTAATTCTAGTAGAAGTTGCGTGCGCTGGCGAACCGGCCCAGATTCCGTACCGGCAGCATCGAAGAGAAGCCCAACAAGGCAACAACAAAGCTATGAAGCACAGGCACTGGGTTCACTCTGGGCCGAATACGCGAGAGCTGGGCCGGGTCATCCTCTTATCTCCGCCACCACTGGGCTAGAAGGAGGCGAACTACAGGTGACCAAAGCTCCGGCGCCGATTTCTGTGTTCCCCTTCCGCTTCGGCGACCGGATCGGCGCCGGAGAGTAGGGGGGAACGGTGATTGAGGTGGCCGTTATACATATTCTTAGTTAGACCTGTTTACTTCTAAAAATTTTCCTACAGTATCTGTCACCTCCAATCTTTGTACACATACATAGAGCATTAAATACAGTTGAAACAAATAACTAATTACATAATTTAACGGTAAATGACGATATTAATCTTTTAAACCTAATTAGTTCATGATTGTACATTAATTGTCAAATAACAACGAAAATGCTACAATACCAAAATCCAAAAGTTTTCGCGAACTAAACACACTCTTAGTTTGTGTAAATTAGATCTTCACAATTGTATTTAGGTGGAGGTGATGCTACCGTGTCAGAATTAATTTCTTTATCTTCTCTGCCTTGTTGGTTTGCGGTCAGGCTCAAGTAAAGAGTTAGAGTGTAGTACCTCGCTAGATCAAAAGGTCTTCTAGTTTCAGATCTGGTAGGGTTTTCTTGTCCCTCCCTCATCTCCGTCGATACTAGCACAGACTATGGATCTGGGAGGTATGTCTGCCAACTAGTTACTGAGAAATCAGTTTTGTTCGCTATTGGGTTGTCTCGTTGCCAGTTATTGGTGGATCTTGAGGCATCAGTTCTGTGTTCTTTGGACAAGGTGATGGCCAACGGCCATTTTATGCTGAACGTTCAGCATGTGTACGGTATGCGGATGCTTTCGACATATTACTATTGGAGGCAATCAAAAACTATTGTGGTTCATTGTCGGAAAGGGGAACGGCTTCAAACTGTAGGAAGCTCTGTTTGTTTGCCAGCGACGACACTAACCGGGATGTTCATGCAAGGATCGAGTTGTATTTTTTCTATTTTCCAAGGGTGTCTTTACAAGAATTGAGGAATATTGAGTACTCTATCCTGCTTGGGATAAGTGAATTGTCAACCGTGCGGTGTGATCGTGCGCTTGGTCTTTGGATTGCAGGTACACGGGCGTCGAGTGTCGGCGGGGAGCTGCCGTGGAGGTGTTGTGGCCGATGGATCGTGCGGTGGACGGCGGTGAAGGGCAGCCGGAACCGGAGCTCGGACCGGGCGGCAGCTGTGGCGTCCACTCCTGGATCGAGGGCACAAGCGGCGACGGAAGGCGGGTTTCTTGGTTTGCGCCACAAAACCAAGGAGGCGGACGGTGGTTGAAGACGCCAAGTCGTGGAGGCACGGGCGTCGGTCTCGGGACTGACGGAGGTGACGGGCGTCGACGGCGTCTAGGGCCTCGCTGCGGGCGAGGAGGTGACGGGCGTCGGGCGGCGTCTAGGGCCGTCAGAAGGCCGAGGCGGGAACGGCGTCTAGGGCCACGGCGTGGAGGCGGGAATCTTCCCGCGCGTGAGGTTTTGGCGGTTTTCTCAAAACCGGCCACCTACCCGGGTTTCGCGGACCCTCCAAAACCGCGAACCGGATCTTCGTCGACGTGGCGGCATCGCAGTAAAGACATCGAGTCGAAGAAAGAAGCTCTGCCGTCGATCGAGGCTGTACAGCGGGGTGCTGCTGCCCGACCGGTGGCTGGGTGAGTCTCTTGAGTCTTTTGTTTGCTCTGAGTTTTTCCTTCTCCCAGCCCCTGCTCTAGGTTAGGGCCAAGGACTCCAACGCAAAAGAAGATTAGATATAGCTAATCTCTCAATTTTAGAGGGTGGATGATGGTGTGGTCGGCTCTAGCCTTTGTATAGGTGAATTCCTCCGTGAATTATGAATAAAATTGTGTTGAGATTCACCCGTGTGTGCTGAGCTCTTCGTCCTCCCCTTCCCTTTGTATTTTTGGACTTGATTTTTCCTCCTTTAAGGTGTTTTGTGTTTGGAGGAGTCAAGTTCTTCGGTTCGTGGTTTGATGGACTCGTTGTGACGATTCTAATCTATCTAGCCTAGTGCCAAACCTGCAGGAATCGCGAGTTCTCACGGATTGAGATTTTTGGGTTCTTGAGAAAACCCCAATCCTCTTTGATCTCTCCTCGATTTCTCTTGATCCGTGAATCTTTAGGGTGAGATCATTTGGGGATATGTTCACGAGGTAGTTACGAAGCTTTCCTCCAAGTTTCGTTGGATTTGGACCTCGTTTGCTCGAGATTTGACATTTGGAGCTTTGTTGGTGGGCTGTCTGGGAGAGACCGGTCTGACCGGTCTGTGCAACCGGTCTGACCGATCTGCAGTTTGAATTTCCCAGCCCGACCGGTCAGACCGGCCTAGTGCACCGGTCAGACCGGTCTGTGTAGGCTGTGCTGCGATTTGAGAAGTTTCTCTCGCTTTTGCTTCCGCTTTGCGACCCGGGTCTTTTGCTTCGAGATAGCTTGTTCATAGCTATTCTCGCTGACCTAGGTTCGAGGGTTTGCGGTGGTTTTGGGATATAGGCCAACGATTTGAATTTCGAAGAAATTTTGATCGGCTCCCATTCACCCCCTCTGATCGCCGGTTTCGGTCCCTCGAGAATATAACCATTAAGAATATACAAGCCCTGTTTCTCCAAGGAAAAAAAACTCTCTGGTCGCCGGCTTCGGTCCCTCAAGAATATAACCATTAAGAATATACAAGCCCGGTTTCTCCAAGGAAAAAAAAAAGCTCTGGGCAGCGGTACGACAAAACCAAGCCCAACAACCACACGGAGATTGCACTCCGATCACCTCAGGAAGCTTCTTCCATAGTTCCATTATTCCATTCCGTCGGTAGCATCTCAGCAAACCTCCTTCTCTTTACCAAACTGAATAGTCATTCAGTGATTAATATCGTGATGATGATAAAGCTCGGCGGTGGCCCTATCCGAAGTCCGAACGACCTATCCCCAGCACCTCCGGATCCGGCTCTGTGCCTGACATAGCACGTGACCGCTGTATGGCCCGGTCTCTGATCCGTGGCCGGCAACGGACTGTTATGCTATAAAAAAAAACGTTGGGGCCGCGGTGGTTGGCTCACAACGAAGGCTGAAGAGGGGAGGGAGGACAAACCTTCGGTCACATCAAACGAGAATCGGATTGAATAAAACTAAAATTTTACATAGATGACGGCTAATATGCGGAAATTAATGAATTTAATTAATTCATAATCTGCTACAGTGATGATACGGTAACTATTCGCTAAATATGAATTACTATATCTTATTAGTTTCTTCTCGCGAATCAATCCAGAGTTCTACAATTAGTTTCGTAACCATATTTATTTAATATTTCTAAATAATAACATTCTCTTTGATCTGATAGGGCTAGAGTTCAACGTCTCGGGTTCGTGCACACACCCAACAAAAGCTGAAGAGGGGAGGGAGTACCGGTTATGTTGCCTCATTTAGTCGTTTATATATGATCAACATGTCTAGATGGATCATGATTTTAATATTGTTTTTATAATTCAACTTAGTTTTTAATTATCCTTAGCTAACAGTATATAGAATATAAGTTCAATTTTCTAAATCTGATTCTTAAAATTTCTATGCTAAATTTGTAAGTCCTTTACCACAGTAGCCCTAATGCAACATTTTTTTATGAGGAGATTGATGTTAGGAGTGTGGTTATTTCAGTTCCACGAGTGGAGATTAAATGCAATCACTACTAGAGAAAAGGTATATTGTGATTGAGATGGAGCTATTTTTCTTTTGAAATAACCATTGGAGCATCTTTAGATACCGGTGGTGTTATCACCCGGTAGGCATAGGTACTAGGTGGTGCTTCCACCCGATATTAATATGGGAGGGCCTATTAGACTGTCCACAGCGATAGGAGGAAATGGAGGAGTAAATCTACTGTTTGGCACTGTAGATACACTGTTTGACACTGTAGATACACTGTTTGACACTGTAGACAGAGAGGGCGTGGGAAACGAGGCAAGAGCAAATTTGCTCTTGCTCTTGCCATTGTGGACAGCCTTAATACCGGGTGGTAACACCACCTGATACCAAATGTACTAAAGAGTTTCTGGACTTTTCCATCCACCTCAAAAATACCGGAATGAAAATAGTCTAGTACTAATATTAGAATTAGTACCGGATCACTTTGATTCTGGTACTTTTGTGGACCGATGGCCTTTTTTTTCTACTAATGGATGAGCTTTGCCCGAAACCCCTATTTCTCCAAATTAGGCTTCTTTTTTCGTGTAGGGAGGTAAAACACATTCATGCCTCAATTGCTGCTTGCCGACTGAGTGGTAGGTCCCGGCATGTCTCCAAAGCTACACAATTTCTTTCGAGAAATTAATATACCAGCACGCGTCTCATGTGCTCCCTTTGAAGCTACAAATCATGATTTGTCTGCCAAACCTTCAAGTTTCGCGTTCCAACACTCCATCTTAATCCGTACTTAATCTGAAAAAACGAAGCAATCGCGAAGGATGCATATGCATGTCTGAAAGAACAGTACGCTGACCAAGGCGCACAATGATGGAACATGATGCTGCCTTCATTTATGTATCAATGGATTTTTTTTTCGTTCAAACGAACGTGGCACGGACTAATTAGCGCATGCAGCTGATGCTGTCATGTCCACGTGCACATGTCCTCTCAAAAAGAATACTATAGGCACACTTGGTTTGGACGGATTCAAAGAAGCTTCTTATTAACTAATTGGCAAGGCTAATTTGATTTGGTCTTTACGCAAAGCTTTGTAAACTTGCTAACATAACGAGAGATGGTGGGACCAAAAAAAATAACAACCACAAAAGGGTTGGGATTGAGACTTGTTTTGGAAGATATGTGTATTACTATTTTTTATAAAAAAGATATGTGAATTAATTTATCTCTCTTAAGATATTCTTTCGTGTTAAAAGAAATGCTTCCAAACAACGAAGATTCCTCGCACGACGAAACGGTACAAGATTATTGAAACACAACTGGAGCACGCAGCAGTTCAATAAGGATTTGTAAGCAACGAGATGATGGGCATGCACTAAATTGTTTGTGTATACAAATCTTGTTTCAAAATTAACCGTGTCAAGCATTGCTGCACCAATACCACGCCCCCTGGTAGCCACCGTTGTATTTCTAACATCTAAATTTCACAGAAGTTACAAAATTTAGAAGGACTATTTTATGACCTTCTTTCCATAATTCTTCCTGCCAGCAAACTAGACGAAAATTTCAACCTTGCTTCAGCATGGCCATGTTTAAACCTAGTCTGCCGTGCGGACCCCTGCCACCAAGGTAGTCGAGAAAGCAAGGCCCAAATTTTTGGCTTTATAACATAGATTGCTATTCTCTTTGCTCCAAATTGTAGGTCGTTTACTTTAGCACATTTAGATACATAACTTTTGCTTTGCACCTAGATATATGCTATATATATCTAGATATATAGCAAAAACTATGGATCAAGATTTGCTAAAACGATGATCAATTTGGAATAGAGTAATATACAAGATTTTTTTATCTACCCTATAATCCTTCAATTTGGAGATAGGCGTGATATGGTTCTCAATTTCCATCATGTCGATTACTGACTGGTATGATCCTGATGAGGTCTAAAATAGATTTTAATAGTTGAACTTATATATCTCTTTCTGCCTGACAAGCTGCTTCTCTTTCTGCTTGACCAGATCATTGCAATAATATCAGAGCCCTGCCATGGACAAATTTATGTCGCCCATGATGCAACGTACCCACAGATGCATGTAGAAAACAGACAGATCAGCTGTGGCCGGCCGTGCAAGCATTATTGCAACTTTAGAATGTATTAGGGCTTTTTGTTGTGTCGGGCCAATGCTCCAGTACCATTTCAATGCAAGAATTCAAGTAAAAAAAATTTAGGTGTTGTCCTATTAAAAATGTGCGCTAAAATGATTTAACTTCAACTAAAGACATCTTTTTTGAATATTTGGATACATACTTACCTGCTTCAAGAGTCCTCTAATGTATTATAACATTAGGTTGTGAAGATTGTGCACTTTTTCAGATGGGAAGGACTAGACAATTGACCTTTCCTTTCAACAAAGTGAAGTAATTATAGCAAAAATATTATGTAAAATGTACACTTGCAAGTGGGGCCTCTTAATAACTGATTGGAGCTTATTTATCTTATATGTATAATTTTGTCCCTGGTTCATTTAGTCAGTCGACTGGTGGACTATGATATTGGTCTAGCTTGGCGGAACATAATTTGTTTCCTTTCCAAAACATAGTGCGGACATTCACATACGCATATCTTACTTTTATAAACACCTGTAAGAGATTGAGCAAACAAATCTTTGATATTTATAAAATCAGCACTGCACAACATAAATAAATTCAACTTAGTTGTATGGGGAAAAAATGCACATTTAGTGGCAGCCATTGTCAAGAAAACGAGATGGAGCACTCAAGAAAACATGAGCTTCTGATCACACCCGGGGGGGGGGGGGGGGGGGGGGGGGCAGCTGGCATGGTTCTTCTTCAATGTGATAGTTGAGGCTGTTGGTCACATACACTTGGTGGGTGCTCCCAGCGAGCCCTATCTGGAGCCATGAATCTTATATGTTGGAGCTGGGCGGGGGGGATCCCCAGACAGTTCAGGATTTGTGTGTCTTGTAGAATGGAGAATCGGCTTGAAAAAAATGCTTTGCAGTTGAATCAGTTTATCGAGGTGGAGGCATAGCTCTGTACCGGGATGGATCCCTTTTAAAAGATGTAAAGTCTTATTCTCATCGACATAAAAAAGTCCCACACTATATGCATAGCGTGCAACCTTTTGTCTATGGTGAGCCAAGATGTGAACACCGGCATCTCAAGTGGGATAGATTGAGGTTGATCAAAGAAGCTGTAGTAGAGCCATCCATGGTACAGATTTTAATGAAACAACATGGCAATTTGAGCACTTTTCAGAGAGCCACCGACCAGAAAATCAGATTAAAATGTTCGGGGACATGATGGAGGGCTGTGGTCTAGTTGACTTGGGGTTCCATGGTCTTCGCTGGACCTATAACAATAAGCAACCTGGAGAGAGAAATTTTAGAGTGCGTCTAGATAGAGCGATTGCCTCGACGAATTGGTCACAACTCTTCCCCAATGCTAGTGTGGAACATCTAGTGTCCCCAAGATTGGATCATTGTCCTCTATTGATACAAATGGATGACTTGAATAAAAGATGAAATATTAGAAAATGTCATGGGTATGAACTTATGTGGGAAAGGGAGGAATCGGAAAATACTCCGTGCCCTCGTGGGCACCTGCCCCATTCAACGCCGTTATCGTTAGTTGCTTTATATCAGTGCACTCATGATCTTTTGTCTTCTTCGGCTACATTGACCCCATACACACAGCACACCCACTCATTTTAGGTGAAATGATCGGCGACATGAGCAGAAATCTCCAAAGTCAAAACTGGCAAGATCTCGAGTTTGCAAAATATAATACATGAATCATTCTCAACAAGAATCAAGAAGGATTGGATCACAAATTATTCTCAACAAGAATCAAGAAGGCTTTGGAGTTCTGGATCTGACACAAAACAAAGAAAGACACCATTTTTTATGGCTATTCACAATGCTTATGAGGACATCAAAGAAATTGCAGAAAAGGATAAGAGATTTAAATGAGCAGATTCAAATGCACGTGCAAAGAAATAAGCATCTAGGACTACGGCCACAAACCGCCTCCGTTGCGTCTACTCCTGATGCCATGCACCGCCCTAGCCCGTGCTGCCGCATGCTGCCGCATCCCACGCACACCTGCCGCGCCATGGTTGCGTACCTCCGCCACCGCAACCAACACTGCTGCCACCCATTGCCGCCAGGGCTGACGCTGCTGCGACCCACTACTGACGGTCCTTAAGCCTAAAATCAACGGTCAACTTTTGCAACTTTCATGATTGATTGGTTCCATAAGTTTTGGTAAATTGTGATCTGCAGGCATACACAACACAAGAAAAATGCACAAAAGATCCCAACTTGTGTCTCACTTACAAGGTGGGCCCATAAACCAGACCAAATCGGCATGAAGCTAGAAATCACCAAGGATCGTCACTAGGGCCCACATGTCATCTAGCCAGAGGAAGGTAGAGCTGGGGAGCTCCACCTAGGGTCGGCCGAACCCCTAGGTCGGTCGAACCAGATGGGTTCCCGTCCAGGTGCACTTCAACGTAGAGTACCCCCTACGCTTCCTCAAGCCATGGCTAAAGTTTCCTTATATAAAACTAGTGAGAACCGACCTCTTCAAGCTATAAAAGGGGCCTTCCTCATCTCTCACAAGAGAAGACAATACTTGGAAAAAGGAGTAGAGGGACCCCACTTTTCTTTGTAGACTAGGATAGGAAGTGTGTGAGGATTAGGTTGGAGAAGAGCCGGACTTGTCGGCGTCGCTCTCTTACCTTGTATCTTGCATTTGAGTAAGTATCGACGTTTATTTAAGAGGTAAAGCTTTTGGTAAAGTTATCCTCTCGTTGTTATTCGTTTACGGGTTCATTGTCCGTTCTTGTAGAGAATACTCTAGTAGAGGGCCCTTGATTAAGATGAGATAACCCTACACAATGCTAGAGTAGTAGTTGAAGGCATAGACGTGGTGTCTAGGCCCTAGATTACCTTTGTTTTTTGCTTCCCCAACAAAGTAGTAGGGGTAGGCGGCAGGTGCTGATAGACCTGTCCATTCAACACGTTTTGGTGGGTCTTGTGAACTCCCTCACGTTCAGGGTCGTAATGGAACTTGATACCAGGATTGTTTGGCAGACCAAGTGAGTGCCGGTGCTTGAAGTAAACATCTATCAGCAAAGTTTATCTTTCCTTGACCCTTTCTCTTAGATAAAACGCACTACCCAAGGTCATTATACCTCTTGTTCTTCTAGGGTAAACTAGTATGAAAACCGTTACATCTCCATTCCTCGTGGAAATACGATACCCTTGAATACTCATGGGTGAAATGCTACAATGGTCATGCACTTGTGGATTATTCTGTAAGAGTTGAAATACCAACATCTGCCGCTGTGGCTGCTACTGCATGGTGACGCCCCGCGTTGGATCCCGAGCAACACGGTGACGGTGGCCAGAAGTTTTCCGGTTGGCAGCAGCAGCCGTTGGCGATGAAGAGAACCACCTTGGCCGGCATCGCTATAGAGAGCTCCTAGATGGCACCGCACCCCGTCGATGGTCTCCACATCAGGCAAGAGAGGAGATGCAGCTCTTGCAGCACAAGTGACCCCCTAGTGGAGAGATGAAGAAGCCAGTAAGAAGCATTCTTGGCTCGCTTGGAGCATACCGCGCCACCACAAGAAGTAGGCGCCGGCCATGGCCTCCTCCTCTCCGCTATTGGCCCCACCCAGGTGCTCCTATTGTGTGGTCAGCATAACAACCAGGGGCTCTTGCCGGAATGGGACAGCCACCGGAGCAGCGATGAGAGTAGCTTGCTCGGCGCAGACCCGCCGTGGCGGCCGCCCCCATTCCCAATGCAGAAGACCCCGTGCCGACTCTGCCAGCATCTAAGATGCAGATGGGTGCGCTCGTGAGGGAGAGAGAAAAAATAGAGGGGTGAAAGTGACGGCAGCAGATGAGGTGCGCTCGTGAGGGAGAGAGAGAAAAAGGAGAGGGTGAAAGAGACAGACATGGGATCTAGCACTTATTGCGGCAGGGTAGATGCCCATGTGCGCGTTAGAACCAGTCTTAGGGGGAATTGCTGGAATAAGTAATAAAAGAGGCATGGATGCATGCTTGAGTAAAAATGATTTGGGACACATTTCAGAGACACTAAAATATGTTATGAAGAGTATCATAGCCTAGAGCCATGTGAAATTTGGGAGTGTTTGGAAGGGACTCGAAGCTCTAGAGACCCCGCTGGCTAGGCTTCAGAGCCAACACCAAAATGAGGGAACAATGAAGAAGATCATGGAAATCACTAGGGAAATGGATGAGATGATTTACAGGGAGGAGATGCTCTGGTTATAGTGGTCATGCATTATGTGGCTGAAAGAGGGGGATAAAAATACAATTTTTTTTCCATCTACAGTTAATATGGTGGGCACGGAAAATAAATTTCGAAGACTAAAAAAGGAGATGGACAATGGACTGGTCACAAGGAAGAAATGGAGAACATGGCCACTGCTTTCTTAAGCAATATGTTTACCAAGGACCCAGAAGTGAATGCAAACTCGATACTACATTTTTCTCACCAATTATCACCGAAGAAATGAATGATGCTATATGTTGTCCTTTCTCAGAACAAGAAATCAGCGATGCCTTGTTCTGATTGGTCCCTTGAAGGCGTTAGGATCAGATGGATTTCTAGCCTGTTTTTTTCAAAGAAATTGAAATATCATGAAGTCTGACATTGTGATGGCAGGGTTGAAATTCTTTAATGATGGACATATGCTTCACAATAGGAAGAGGTCCGAACTTGAAAGATGGTTCCTTCGAGCAATTGTTGTGGTTGGAGGCACGACGAGATGGTGAGGGAACTGCAGGGAACCACCGGCTGCCAATTGTGGTTATGACCCTTTTTGGGGGAGCTTCCTGCAGCTTCTGCTAGTCGAACTAGCTGGAAAAGATAAAAGCTCCCCCCAAACACGCCTGATTCTCCCACTAGCAAGGAAACCCAGAAGCCCATTTTTGCCTAGCGACGAAAAGCTCGGCGAGAGGAGCTTCCCGAGCTTATGCGCTTCATGGTTATCAACCTCCCCATAAAGTTTCCATAAAATTACCCGCTTCTGCCACGGGTATATAACAAAAAAATCCTTGTTCCCCACCTCCCTTCCCTGTCTTGCGTCGCGCCGCGCCCCTCTCGAGTGATGCCCACTCCCGAGCGCCGCTTCTCGTGCGCTGCCCGCCCCTCTCCTCGGCGACGGTTGCCCGTTCCCTCCATCTCTACACCGAGCGGCACCCCACCCTGCTCACCGCCATCCAGATCTGATCCCTAGTCCTCGTCCGCCGGTCCTAGCACTCCCCTGCCCGCCCTTTCGGCCGGAGGTGCTGCGCCGTGTAGCAGCTCCGCCCAGCGGTCTCGCAGCTCCGCCTAGCGACGATCTGATTCTCTCTGACCAGCAGCCCAGCTCCGTGCAGCCACGGTAAGCATAACTCCCATCCCACACTAGTTAGGGATTTATGCATAGGGTTTGGATTTGATTAGTTCATGGCTGAACATTGGATGAACGTAGGTAGATGTATGGGTCTGAGTAGTTGTATGTTGCTTATTGTTGAGTAATTTTGATAGTATAGATGGACAAAGCAAAGGTGAAGACACAAAAAATAGTATGGGATGCATATGCAACCAAAATTTTTTGCCAGATTTGTAAGGAAGAAACTCTAGCTGGGAATAGGCCAGGGGCTACCTTGAGTTCCATTGGGTACAAGAATCTTGACGATTTTTTTTTGCTATCACCAAACGACACTGCCCACATGGAAAATTGAAGGACAAATGGGTTGTTTTGAAGCCACACTACAACTTGTGGTTGGATTTGAAGAGGGCTACAACCGGCCTTGGTTTTGATGTTGTGAAGGGGACAATTACAGCAAGTGATGAATGGTGGGAGGAAAAGATAGCCGTAAGGAATGAAAGTTGTTTATTTTATCCTTAAAAACCAAGTTCTAATAACTAATACATATGACTTCTTTTTCAGGAAAATAAGAAATATGCAGAATTCACAACAGTGCATCCAAGGCTTCAAGATGATCGGTTTTCACCTCACTTCAACAATTGCATAGGTGCCATTGATGGCACACATGTACCTGTTGTTGTGCCAGCAAATGAGATGATTCCCCACATTGGCCGTCATGGATACCTGACACAGAACGTCATGGTTGTGTGTGATTTTGATATGAGATTCACATTTGTTGTAGCCGGATGGTTCGAATCTGCGCATGACTCTTGAATATTCAATGATACTTTGTGCCGCTACTCAGATACATTTCCATATCCTCCTAAAGGTAATGGCCGAAAGTCATGTTACTCTTTATTTGTCATGTTATTCCATATATGTGATCTCATATTATTTCAACATATAGGAAAATATTATCTAGTTGATTCTAGATATCTGAACAAGAAAGGTTTTCTAGCTCCCTACAGAGGGCAAAAGTATCATTTACTTGAATTTCAAGGTGGGCGAAGGTCAAGTGGTCTCAAAGAGGTTTTTTAACCATGCTCACTCCTCTCTTCGCAATGTGATTGTACGCTCTTTTGGGGTACTAAAAATGAAATGGCGAGTTTTATTACATATGCTAAATTCCCCGGTTGAGAAGCAAAATAAGATTATCATTGCATGCATGGCACTTCATAACTTTATTCGTGATAGCGCTTTAAGTGACGAGCTGTTTCAAGTGTGTGATGAGGATGAAGAATACATGCCCGTGATTGATTCATCGGAAGAAGTGATAATAGTGGTCCATCATCAGATGATGTTGATATGTGTGCATTTCGTGATTTCATTGCGAACTCCTTGATGGCAGAAAGAGGGTAGATAAGTTGTGATGGTGCACAACTCATTTTGTATGTAAATAGTAGTCCTTTGGTATTTTGTATGGTTTGAAAAATGCTAGTCATGCTTCGGATGTGCTTTTGTGTAAGTTCAATGAAACAATTGAAACATAATGATTATATAAACTAATTTACTATTTAATACCTTGTTTCAATATGAAATATATAATATTAAGCTATCAAAAAATGATATAGAATAGTTTAACCAAGTTGTTCGGACGAATTATTACATTTCACAAGTAATCAGGCATTCATTATACCAGAGGGTATTTCAGACTTTCCACTCAGCTCAGCAGCCATCTATCCAAAAGCTAGGTTGCCAAACAATCTAGCTTATCAGACAAGCAACTTTTCAGACCAGCAGGTGAGATTCTCAGACTAGCAGCTTTTGGAAAAGCTCTAGCTACCCCCAACCAGGGCCTATATGGGGATGTGGAGGAGTGGTAGGCAACCACAATCCTGATGGCATTGAAGAGGTACAAGGAAGGTAAGCATTTTTTTATACATTTTTGTTGGCATGTACCAATCAAACCTAAATGCATTTTCCAAGAAACCTGCGTGAAAACTAAATCTCCCATAATCTAATATGACACTTCCATCCACCAAATACTTCTGTTGTAAACGTGGTTATGAGAAAGGGAAAGTGCTATAAAATGGTAACCTCCCCCCCCCCCCCCCCCATGATATATATAATATATCCCGGATCCTTGCGCACTCATCCATCATAAGCCTCCATCACCATCAAGCTTTCAACTTATATAATTCCTATTATTTAGTCAAACCTCTTTTGTACATTTTGCACTTATACTCAAGTGGAAAGATAGTTTGCAAATATATCCAATAGGTTTGTCTTTTATGACAGTCGCAAAACAAAAAAGAAACAAGCATAGCAATGTAAAAGATTGTATTTTTCATCTAGTTCTTTTTAACTTAACATTATGTATCCAGTCTTGCGTAAAAAACTGGACCAACAAGTCCAAGATGTTTCGGACCCAAAATATGTGTCTAACCATGTCCCATCGGCTATCATTTAGGCTAGAGGTTTTGGATCGAGTTGGATTGCCCATTTTTTACATATATAAATAAATAAAAATAATCGTGTTGAGTAGTCCATTTTTTTCCCAAACCATCAAAAATCGACTCCACGCCCCTAATGCAATTCTCGGCAAGGCTAAGCTAGATTTGCTCGAGTCTAAATAAATCGTTCTTTTCTTTTCTTTTCGTACTGTGAAGTGAGGTTTCGTTTTGATACAGTGGAACATGCCATTATAATTAATATGACTTTATATTTGCGTTCGATTACGAACTTGTGGTTTGTGAAACATATTTTTGCTGGGATACTTTTTTATATGTACTTAATTAGGTGCATTGCCCTTCTAAAATCGAGTCGTTGTAGGGTACAGCATGTAAAAGGGCCCATTTGTCCTATTCAATGTGATCACATCTTAGCGAATTAGAGCAATCCTTTTCCGCTTAAAAAATATATCTTTTTTTTTTGAGAAAGATGGATATTACGAGCAGCTGACACGGTCACAAGAAGCTATCCTCCATAAAAGCCGTGTCCCAAGCTCCCCCTTGCCCCAAATTTGCAAGAAACCCGCCGCCACCATTGCAAGAACCTCGTAATACCTACAATCAAATATTTCGCAATTCCTTCACGCTGGCGTTCGAAATGGAGCTCCGAATCCGGCTTTAATCAGAGCCATCAAGCCTCCCAAAATAGGGTTGAAATAGGGGAAGGGAGCGAGAAGCCATCCCATTTTTAGCCGTTGCCGCAGCTGGTCGCCGTCGTCGCTGCTCCCAATCTGCGGCCGTCGGTGTTGTCTTCGCCTCCAATCCACCAGAGCGAGCAGCACCGACCGAGCCGATCCGCTCCTCTTCTTGGTTCATGGTCAACAAATCAGCTCAGCAGGAAAGATCCTCGAGTGTTCTTGCAGTCGGCAGGTGACTTGCTTTTTCTTCAACTAGTCGCGTTTTTTCTCGGGAGTTCTTGGTCCTGATTGCTCGCGGATTCATGCGAAATGCGGTAAATTACTTTGTTTTTGTTTTTGTTTCTGAATAGTTGCAGGGGTCAAGAATTAGGAAGGAAACCAAGAACGCAAGGAGCAGCAGGTAAGGAGAGGAGAGGAGAGATTTGGGTGTAGATTGGTAGATATATTACAAATAGATTTTCTTTTTGAGGAACTTAATTAGTAAATAGATTGGTGGAGAAGAACCCTTGGCAAAAAAAAAAGAAGGGAAAATTTGTGGAGAACATGTTTGGGACCCAAACTAGGGATGTGGCAGATGATTTCAAGTCCAGCAGGAGGACATTATGGAACACTCCCACTGCATCGATGCCTGCCACCACCCACACTATCAGGTACAACACAGGCAAGAAGAGCCTATTCAACGCCCGCCTCATGTCTGTCAGGTTTGAGGACCTGTACGGGTTTATGGTGGAGGGCAATGTGGATGATGTCAATGTGCTAAACGAGGTGCGGGAGAGGATCAGGGAACAAGGGAGGGTGTGGTGGGCTCTGGAGGCAAACAAGGGTGCAAATTGGTACCTACAGCCAAAGATATCCTCGAATGAGGGGGTGATTAGTGTCACATCGCTCAAGCTGTCGGTGCTCACAAATACAATTACATTGAGGAGGTTGATCAGGAAGGGTGTGCCGCCGGTGCTGAGGCCAAAGGTGTGGTTATCTGTGTCAGGAGCAGCCAAGAAGCGGTCAACAGTACCAGAGACATACTATGATGAGCTGATCCGGGCCACGGAAGGGAAGACCACGCCAGCAACAAGGCAAATCGACCATGTGAGTTTTATGAAGCTGTTGTGAACTTTTTATCTGCAGATTGATACCTTATCTTACAGCTTATAGAATCAATGTTACTCTATAGTAAAGGTAAACGATTTGTTGATCTTAAACTCAGGATTTAGTAAATATTTAATGTAAAAAATATTATTCTTTAATACATTAATTTGATTTTATAAATCTTACATGTTGTCACTATTTTACTCTGTTTTCTGCTTAGAAATTAACTCTGTCAAAAAATTCTAAAGACACTGCATTAGCATGATTCAGCCTTAGTTACCAATGGGTTGGTTTCATTATATCATTTCCCTATTTCAACAAAATGGTGTAGACATTAATACTAATGGTGAAGAGGATTTTACAGGATCTTCCTCGTACTTTCCCTTGCCATCCGTGGTTGAACAGTGAGGAAGGCCAGGCATCTCTTCGACGAGTACTTGTAGGGTACTCATTCCGTGATTCAGAAGTTGGATATTGCCAGGTTAGCATAATTCGAAGTTGTTAAATCTGATTATATCAATTAACACATCTGGTTTTCCCCACCTTGCTTGGAACTAAAAAAAACTCAACCACGGGGAGAGACGTCCCCCTGATTTTCATCTTAAGAAGCTTGTGCCGTGACTCGAACCCGGGCTGGCTCAGTGAACTGCTTCTCTGGCGTGTTCAGCTGACCAGTTGCACCGTGAGAGTGTTGGCCACCTTGCTTGGGACTAAAAGGCTTTGTTCTTTGTCTATAACCGTATATCATGAGCAGATAAATCACTAATGCATCTACTGCAGGGCCTAAATTATGTAGCTGCACTCTTGTTGCTCGTTATGAAGACAGAGGAAGATGCATTTTGGATGCTTGCTGTACTCCTGGAGAATGTACTTGTCAGTGATTGCTATACTGACACTCTTTCTGGATGCCATGTTGAGCAGAGGGTGTTCAAAGATCTCCTGGCTAAGAAATGTCCAAGGTTTTTCTTTCCTTTTATGTTGATGACATTCAGAGCAGAAACCATCATGCCATGGTAGCTAACAATACTGTATTGGTCAATTGGTGTAGGATTGCTGATCATCTTGAAGCAATGGGGTTTGATGTTTCACTTGTTACTACAGAATGGTTCTTGTGCCTCTTTTCAAAGAGCCTGCCTTCAGAGGTTAGACAAAAGTTCCATCAGTATCGATGTTTATGTAGTCCCTGTATGATTTGCCAAACTTATTTGAAGTTCTTCTCACACTTATTTCTGTGAGCAGACAACCCTTCGAGTGTGGGATGTTTTATTCAATGAAGGAGCAAAGGTTTTGTTCCATGTTGCTCTGGCAATTTTCAAGGTATATGCTCAAGAAGCCTCCCATGCTGTGTTTAAATCCCCAGCCCACATCAGTTAAATAATACCATCTTTTTCTATTACATTACCTTGTTTTTCTTATGTTCTCCGAATTTGCAGATGAGAGAAGATGATCTACTACGTATCCAACATATAGGTGATGTGATTGATATTTTGCAAACTACCACTCATCATCTATATGACCCTGATGAACTTCTCACGGTAAATCTTCCTTCTTCCCTGTTATTTTCATATTCCTTTTCTTTTGTGGGTATTCGTAACCCATTGTAGTACTGTACCAACTACCAACAAATGTGGTATAGGAAGTGACACATTGCTCACTAGTCTATTAGTCTATGCAAATGTCTTGTCACAGTAGTTAAAAGTTTTGACAATGAAAAGAAAGAAGACAGATTGTTGGGAAGACCACAGTGGAGCAAAATCTCTAACTCAGATGCCCTGTATATTATTTTTATCGTAGGTGTTGTTCTTGATAATTTGATAATTTCTTTTGCCAGACTTTGGTTGATGATCATTTACCCTTTTCCAGTTTGCATTTGACAAGATTGGTTCAATGACTACAAACACAATCACAAAGGAGAGGAAAAAACAGGAGACAGTTGTTATGGCCGAGCTTGATAAAAGAATAAGACGGCTGAGTTCACTAAAGATGGATGGATAGTGTGTAAAATATGAGTTTGTGAGAGTTTTTAGCCTTGTAGGTTTTGCAAAGGTGAATGGCACAGTCAGGATTTGACACCTGGTCAGAGTGCTTTGCTCCAGTGAGTGAAGATCGTGGACACCCAAAACTGTTGGAGATGATGCAAAACTGCAATGTGGGTTTGTACACGAGTTCAGACTTCATATTGTGTGCTTTTTGTGTGCTCTTGGTGTCTGCCATTCATATTTCAAAGATAGGGGCCATGGTGTTGATTTTCCTCTATGATTGGAACCACCTGTATTGATTTGATGTTGAAATGTTTTTTTTTTGTGTCGGCACTGACTGCAAAAGGTGTTATTCTGCATGGTGCTTACTGCATTTCCTTTGCTTGTAAATTACTGCAGGTATGAAACGGAGCTCTTCAAGTCAAGCTCTTTTGTATCTTTTAAGTCAAATTTTACGTGATACCAACTAGGTGAGTGATTTTTAGGGACATGTATCTACAGTCGAGTCCCTGACGTGTGGATCCTCCTATAAAAATCACTTGTGGTATGTTACCAATCAAACAACACATAAAGGACAATACAGCTGAAATCTTCCTCCGAAATTAGTGCCACGCACGCACTGCTCATTGCTATACTTTGTTATACGCTACTTTGTTATACGCTGTGTTCGCTTGGCTGTGGCTGATGGCTGATGCTGATTTGTTATGAGAGAACAGTATTGCTGACTTGTTGGTAGTTGTTGGCTGGTGCTGATTTAGTATGAGAAAATACTACTGCTGGCTGGTTGGCTGACAAGCCAAGCAATTATAGCATCAAGTGCATGTGTTGTGTATGTTACCAACCAAACAACACATAAAGGACAATACAGCTGAAATCTTCCTCCGAAATTAGTGCCACGCACGCACTGCTCATTGCTATGTCACAAATATGCGATGCCCAACAATGGGAGGGGAGGGGCCCAGCAAACAAGCTCCAATGATTCCTGCCCCCCAGGCAAAAACGAGCGGAGCTGGAGACGCTGCAGGGCCAAACAGTGCAGTACATGCAAGAGCTGAAGCCGCTGCAGGTGGAGCCCTGCCAGAGAGGCTCTAAGAAATATTGTTGTATTTATTGATATATCTAAATTATAGTGGTTCAAATAGAAAAAATCAGATTTGATATCTAAATTAACGTGGAAGAATAATGACTTTTCTCCGTTGAATGGGTAGTGCCCCTGCACTACTACGTTATGCGCTACACTACTACGTCTGACATCAATATTCCTATTGTGGATCTGGTAGCCCGAAAAACATGCATATATTATTATATTAATAGCAGGTACATTCAGATCTGTACCTTACAACATGGGGTTATGTATGAATTATGATCCTGCGTTAACTGTATTCGATTGGCATAATATTATCCGTTGAATTACCTTATATGCAATATTATCCGTTGAATTAGCCTTATATGCTCTGTTAAACAGTGCACTGGATGTAACTTATTTGGTACCTTTTTTTTAGACAGAATCGCATCTACTAGGTAGTTTTATACAAGCTTGCTTCAGCAACTTTGATTCCACCATATTTGACAGAAATTTACACAATACGATTCAAACTTCCAACCGGTGCACATGTACAAATCCCACTTTAGACACTACAAAAAATGCCCTGACAATTTCGACAGGAACGAAATCTGAACGCCCCCTAGCCGCCGCCACCTCTCCCTTCCCTCCACCTCTCCTCGCCGCTGCCGGAAGCCTGTGCGGCCCCTGGGATGGTAGTGGCTGGGCGTTTTCCGGTGTCTGGGGCCGCTTGCGCGCGGATCTGGCGGGACTCCGCATGTGGCGGTCGGTGCCGCCTGTGCCCATGATGCGGGTCAGGGTGGGCCGGCAGGGAGGCGTGGTAGCGTCTCATGGGGCGCGGCGCGAGCGACATCCTCCGAGACCGCTGTATCTGCGCGCCTCGACTGCTGGCGATGGCTGCGGACGAGGCCGGGGGTGTCTCGGTGGGAGGCGGCGAACGAGGCGAGCGGCGCGTCGTGTGAGGCTGCGGCCCGGCGGTGTGACGGGGATGCAGCTGGTGCTGCTGCGCGCCCCGTGTGCCGGCCACGTGTCTCACCTGCTGCTTGAGGTCGCCACGAATGTCCTCCCCAGCTCGGCGGCCACTCCACTCCCTTCCCTGGTGATTCCGACTCGTGAGGGCTTCTGTGCCGAGCGCTCATGGCGTCGCTGGCTGCTTCGGTAGCATGAAGTGGCGGTGGGCTGGCGAGCTAGTGGTGGCAGCTGCGCTGCGTGGTAGCTGCACGTGCGGCCGCGACAGCGCGACTGAGGGTGGTGCGGCGCGAGAAGGTGCGAGTTGGCCATGGCGTGTGCTGGCACAACGGTGCTGCCGGCTAGGAAGACTTCTGTGGTTCGTCGGGCTGTGTGCGTGTAGCTAGGAACGGGATTCCCCGGGCGAAAATCTCGCCGGTTTCTTGCTGGTGGTGACGACGATGGCGTCTGTGGGCGTCATGTCGGAGCCCATCCCTTCTGCAGGGCACTGGTTCTTCGGGTGAAAACCCTGTCCACTTGTTGGACGAGCGACGGCGGTGTCATTAGCATTGTTAACTTCTTGGAAACATTGTTGGTGGTGACCATCTCGGCTAGACGGTGGAAGGCTTGTCGGTGGCACGGCAGGGCGGCTCGGTGCAGTGGCGAGCTTGATGGGGGTTGCCGAGCTCATGCGGCGGCGACCAAAATCACTCTGGCAGTCAGGGGTTGTCACATGGTTGTTGGATCTGGCTGCTTGCAGCGGACTGCGGTGGCTAGCGTTGCTTGGCAACTGTCAGTGCGGCGTGGGACTACGTCGGAAGGCGGCGCTTGCAGCACCTTCATAGTGGGACGGCTTGGCTTGCAGCGGACTGTGGCGGGTTGCTCAGCTTTCCTCGGTGACTCCGGTGTGGTACATCGTCAAAAGATGGCGCAAACGACAACTTGGCTTGCTAGTATGGCGGCGGTAGCTGTTGTGTGGGTGGCACAACGCGATGCGGTCATCCGGTGGGCGCGTTTTGGCTATTTGATGGGGATCTTGGAACACGGAGCAACACTATTCATCATCTTACAGCGACTTAAGGAACGGATCCACGACACAGAGTATTGTGGCGGATGTGGCGTGGCCCCGCGTGCGGTGTCTTTAGTGTGGCGACAAGAGCGAGGAGGAGGTCCAGCGGTGGGTGTGCGCGAGGCCCCCGCATGTTGTGTCACGGTGGTGTCAACGAGGCAGCTTGCGAGGGATCCGGATTTGGTGGTTTCGCTCTGTCGGATGGTGTATGATGGGGCAGCAGCACTACGATGATAGGTCCTGCATGGCAGTAGCCTCCTCGATGTGGTGCGGTCTGGTTTTCTCGACGTCTTATCGACACAGAATTGTGTTTCGACGGCGACTTCCGAGGCAGGAGAAGGATAGCCGCTGCAACTTGGCTTGCTCAGCCTCCATGACCCTGCAATTTTGAGTGTATACCCCAATTCAACCGGGTGAGAATTGAGGTGTAGAGTTTTCCGTATTGATGCCCTAATCCAACCGGAAGAGTTGAGTTGTTGAGTTTCCATGTTGACATCCCTCCAACCAGGTAAGCCTTCTTTTTTCGTTTCTTTTCTTTTTCATGATTATCCGCATGTCTAGAATCCTTGCAAGAAAATATCCCTTATTTTTTAGGTGTAGTCTTATATTTTTTACTATATATCAATAGAAACTCGGTACGGTTCATTCAGGGAAAAAAATTCGACAGGAATGGGATGTGAGAAAGCATTAACGCATTCTTGACAAAATAGCCTAGTTACCGCAGGACTTTAATGGGCATGTTTCAACTTGAACGCGGTCAACTATAGCCCATGCACCTGCTCACAACAAAATTATAGGAGCAAAAAAAAAAAAAACATGTACAATCAGCCACTCCATAGATGATGCTCAAGATTATAACTAAGCGCAAAATGGAACCGCTAACCAATTTCACCATTTATATATACATAGTAACCTTTTAATTTTAACATCCTAGGGGTCCTCTTTCATCTTCATGCTACATTACATACAAACCACAAATGCGGGTTCGAGCATCCTATGAAAATTTCAAAAGTTGTCACTAGCCATGCCAGTCACTGAAAGCTCCAGGATGTGGGTATGGATACTGCTGCCGAGAGGTGAAGTTGAAAGGATCTGGTGTCATATTGCTTCTATTGCCAGGAACACTGTACAGGCCTGTTGTATAGTTTGTTTCATGACGAGGGCGGGGATTATACATGTCCATCATGGACCTCCCTGTGGAACCCAAAGACGAAACTACATGCGAGGAAGTTAAAGTCGACAGTGTCTCTGCAGATCCAGTGTATCCACTTATCTGTGCGTCCTGTCGTCCGTACATTTTTATTTGAGCTCGAATATCAGTGGCGGGAGGGTTCATGGGTACCTGGGAGTGATCACTCCCTGTGTGTCCACCGTACATTCTTATCTGTGCTCGAATATCAGTGGCAGTTACCTCTGATAGGGTATGATTGTCCCTGATACGTCCATCATACATTCTTGCATCCTCCACACCTACACCACCAACAGCATTCCTTTGAGCAAAGCCAGTATTCTCCATGCTGTAATCCATTGGACAATTTTCTAAGTTCTGGTTCCTGCAAAAGCTACCACCAGTTCCACCAGATGCTGGACATAAATTACTATTTGGACCACCATCATAGACCCCGTTCAGTTCTTTGAGATGAGGACTGTGCATCCTCAAGCCAGCACCAATATTATCAGCAGAAATAGCAAGGTGCTTTTCTACAGAGGCAACTCCATATTCGGCGACATCTCTAATGTAGTCCTCATAGGGTACCCTCTCAAGGGGAGATGTGCAGGGCTCCTGTGCACGATTACTGAAATAATTGTCCTGATGTGCCATTCCCTGAGAGGGATATTCACTACAAATTGGAGAATCACTCCTTGATTTATACCGAGAATTCCTAGAGTGGTTGGGTGAGATGCTCATGTCTGAATCTGGTTTCGTATCATCTCCTGTTCTCTCCGATTCCGTTACACTTCTGAAGGTATGTGAGGCTATTCCTTCTATTCTTTCAGTGGAATGGACTTTGTAGCCAGAATGAGCATCTCTCGCTTCATGATGAACACCATTTTGATTTGCTTGACATGCATCTCTTTTTCTAGAAGCAAACTTTTTTTCCTCACGTGCAACTTCTACATGCTTTTCTGGAGGGAGTCCGTTTACTTGTTCTTGTCTCTCAACAATTAAGTTTGTGTCCT